>NC_134402.1:269934084-270231584 GCF_038048845.1 Mixophyes fleayi
TGTTAGGTGGTCCTCTGTGCTGTTTAGTTCTGTGCTGTTTAGTTCTGTGCTGTTTAGTTCTGTGCTGTTTAGTGCTGTGCTGTGCTGTGCTGTGCTGTGCTGTGCTGTGCTGTGCTGTGCTGTGCTGTGTTCTGCAGTATCAGTCCAGTGGTGCTGTGTGCTGTGCTCTGTCCTTCTGAGATCAGTGGTGCTGCTGGGTCCTGTGCTGTGTCCTGTTCAGTCCAGTGGTGCTGTGTCCTGTGCTCTGTGCTTCTAAGGGCATAGTTATTTCCCCAATATTCCCCTGTGTTTAAAAAAATAAAAAAAAGTTTTTTTAAAAAATACCAAAAACTACTTTAATATTTTTTAATTACCACAAAATTTTCACAACCAATCCTGCAGTATAAGCCCATTGGTACTGCAATATTACCAAGTTCACACATTCAGCAGTAAAAGTCCAGTGGTACTGCAATATTACAAAGTTTACACATTCTGCAGTATCAGTCCAGTGGTGCTGTGTCCTGTGCTCTGTCCTGCTGAGTTCCGTAGTGCTGCTGGGTCCTGTGCCGTGTCCTGTTCAGTCCAGTGAAGCTGTGTCCTGTGCTCTGTGCTTCTAAGGGCATAGTTATTTCCCCACTATTCCCAAGTTTTTTAAAAATAAAAAAAAAGTAAAAAAAAATAAAAAATTAAAAAAAAAAAAAATATATAATAATTATAACCAAATTTGCAAAACCAATCCAGCAGTATAAGTCCATTGGTACTGCAATATTACCAAGTTCACACATTCTGCAGTATCTTGTGCTACATATAATGGAGACCAAAAATTTGGAGGATAAAGTAGGGAAAGATCAAGACCCACTTCCTCCTAATGCTGAAGCTGCTGCCACTAGTCATGACATAGACGATGAAATGCCATCAACGTCGTCTGGCAAGCACGATGCCCAATCTCCTAGTACAGGGCATGTAAAATCCAAAAAGCCCAAGTTCTCAAAAAACAGCAAAAAAAGAAACTTAAAATCATCTGAGGAGAAACGTAAAGTTGGCAATATGCCAATTACGACAAGTAGTGGCAAGGAACGGCTTAGGCCCTGTCCCGTGTTCATGACTAGTGGTCCAACTTCACCCAAGGATCAAAGCCCTCCTCCCCCCCCCTACAAAAAATTTAAGAGAGTTATGGTGTCAGCAACAACAACAAAACAGCAAAGAACTCTGCCTTCTAAACAGATGACATCACAAATCCCCAAGGCGAGTCCAAGGGTGTTGTTGGTTGTGAACCCTGACCTTCCCATCACTGTACGGGAAGAGGTGACTCCATCCAGCATTTGCAGCACGCCCTCTGCATATGCTGGAAGGATCACCCACAGTCCAGTTACAGATTTGGCTAATGAAGGTGTGAATGTTGTGCACTGGGAGGAGGATATTGATGTAGCTGGCGCTGAGGAGGATGTTGATGATTATGATGCAGACAGATACCAAATTGCATTTCTCAATTTCTATTTATATTCTAGATTATATAACGGCTGAAAAGTTTTCTGTTTTACTCCTAGTGGAGAGGGGATCTGATGCAGACAGATACCAAACTGCCTTTGTCCATTTCTTTGTATATTTGAATTGCTAGTTCTACAGTCTATGCAGGCTGCTTTATTTATATTCAACTACAAGTGTAGGGCGGGGGGGGGCATAGATAGCCACCAAAGTAACGTGGTCCATTTAATTTCACTTTCTAGCTCCACAGTCTGTGCAGCCTGCTTTTTTTTATCTTCAAAGTATTTATATTTACAAGCCTTGCAATCTAAATTAACTAGAGGTAGTGACGTGGTAGAACTCCAAAAGGCAGTTTGGAAGCCCCTGTACAAACTGGCTCTATTTTTGAACTGAGTTGTCCCCCCTCCAGTGTGTACTTGGAAAGAGTTTTTAGTGCAGCGGGGAACCTGGTCAGTGAGCGGCGAAGGAGGTTGCTTCCTCACAACGTTGAAAAAATGATGTTTATAAAAATGAATAATCAATTCCTCAATGAAGTACAGCACTGCCCTCCAGACAGTACAGAGGGACTGTGGTTGTGGAGTCCAGCGGGGACGAATTGATAATGTGTGAGGAGGAGGAAGTACACACTGTAGGGGGAGAGGAATCAGAGGTTGAGGATAAGGACGACATCTTTCCTCAGTAGAGCCTGTTTAGTTTGTACAGGGAGAGATGAATTGTTTTATTGGTGTGGGGGCCCAAACAAACCAATCATTTCAGCCACAGTTGTTTGGTAGGCCCTGTCGCTGAAATGATTGGTTTGTTAAAGTGTGCATGTCCTATTTCAACAACATAAGGGTGGGTGGGAGGGCCCAAGGACAATTCCATCTTGCAACTTTTTTTTTGGCATTATGTGACCATTCAACAGTCGTTTGCCATGTTCAAAAAGTAAAAGAAAATGCCAACAAATTCAATAAATTAAATCAAAAGTTAAATGCCCTGTCATTATTTAAAACAAGAGGTTTTGACGTGCTAGAATTAGTGTAGTGTTAAGATGTTATAAACACTACACTTGGAAATTGGAGGAGGTAATGTGGCCCCGGTATCAAATTGGGTACCGGGGCCACCCCACTATGCAGTCCAGATACTTGTTTGGTGGAATTCCGACACGTGGAGGGTTTTTAAATTATATTGTGGCCTCGGTACCAAATTGTGTACCGGGGCCACCACACTACGCAGTCAAGATACTTGTTTGGTGGAATTCAGACCAGTTGAGGGTTTTATTATTATATTGTGTGGACCACTCTATCTATACCACACTACAACTCTATACCACTCTATTTCCTACTTTAATTCTATTTAATTCTATTTCCTACTTTAATTCTATTACTAATTAATTACCATAAAGAGGAACAAAAAAAACCAATTTTACCAAAAGTATAATATGACTTAGACTTACAAACACTACACTTTAAAGATCGTGCCTTTAAATGAAAAAGTCAGTCTTCATTGCACGACTATGTGCAACAGGGACATTTTTTTGGGTTTACAAAGTCAAACAATAACACTACGACCCTGTCTGTCTGGGGTCTGTCAATGACGAATTGTCTGGAGCATGTTTGGAGGAGGTATTGTGGCCCCGGTATCAAATTGGGTACCGGGGCCACCCCACTATGCAGTCCAGATACTTGTTTGGTGGAATTCCGACACGTGGAGGGTTTTTAAATTATATTGTGGCCTCGGTACCAAATTGTGTACCGGGGCCACCACACTACGCAGTCAAGATACTTGTTTGGTGGAATTCAGACCAGTTGAGGGTTTTATTATTATATTGTGTGGACCACTCTATCTATACCACACTACAACTCTATACCACTCTATTTCCTACTTTAATTCTATTTAATTCTATTTCCTACTTTAATTCTATTACTAATTAATTACCATAAAGAGGAACAAAAAAAACCAATTTTACCAAAAGTATAATATGACTTAGACTTACAAACACTACACTTTAAAGATCGTGCCTTTAAATGAAAAAGTCAGTCTTCATTGCACGACTATGTGCAACAGGGACATTTTTTTGGGTTTACAAAGTCAAACAATAACACTACGACCCTGTCTGTCTGGGGTCTGTCAATGACGAATTGTCTGGAGCATGTTTGGAGGAGGTTTTGTGGCCCCGGTATCAAATTGGGTACCGGGGCCACCCCACTATGCAGTCCAGATACTTGTTTGGTGGAATTCCGACACGTGGAGGGTTTTTAAATTATATTGTGGCCTCGGTACCAAATTGTGTACCGGGGCCACCACACTACGCAGTCAAGATAGATAGATGCGTATTGCGTATCATAGATAAAGTACATTCAGTGGTGTGGGGCAAATTGAAAAATATTCCAAATGCACTGACATTATCAAAAACAAGAGGTTGTCACACGCTAAAACTCCAACATGTATATGATGGAGAGGATGGAGGAGCAGCCGTATGTGTAGTGTAATGCAGATCTGTTGAAGGTTTTTTATATATTTTATTGTGGTGCCCAGTGCCCACTCCTCTACGCAGTCCAGATACATTTATTGGTGCGAATCATAAAAGTTCAGGGTTTTTAATATATATTGTGGTGACCCACTCCTCTACGCAGTCCAGGTACATTTATTGGTGCGAATCATAAAAGTTCAGGGTTTTTAATATATATTGTGGTGACCCACTCCTCTACGCAGTCCAGGTACAATTATTGGTGCGAATCATAAAAGTTCAGGGTTTTTAAGATATTGTGGTGACCCACTCCTCTACGCAGTCCAGGTACAATTATTAGTGCGAATCATAAAAGTTCAGGGTTTTTAAGATATTGTGGTGACCCACTCCTCTACGCAGTCCAGGTACAATTATTGGTGCGAATCATAAAAGTTCAGGGTTTTTAAGATATTGTGGTGACCCACTCCTCTACGCAGTCCAGGTACAATTATTGGTGCGAATCATAAAAGTTCAGGGTTTTTAAGATATTGTGGTGACCCACTCCTCTACGCAGTCCAGGTACAATTATTGGTGCGAATCATAAAAGTTCAGGGTTTTTAATATATATTGTGGTGACCCACTCCTCTACGCAGTCCAGAAAGATACCTTGTTGCAACGTTTTGGACTAATAACTATATTGTGAGGTGTTCAGAATACACTGTAAATTAGTGGAAATGCTTGTTATTGAATGTTATTGAGGTTAATAATAGCCTAGGAGTGAAAATAAGCCCAAAAACTTGATTTTTAAACTTTTTATGTTTTTTTCAAAAAAAATCCGAATCCAATACCTTAAATCCGAACCGAGACCTTTCGTCAAGTGTTTTGCGAGACAAATCCGAACCTCAAAAATAACGAAAATCCGGATCCAAAACACAAAACACGAGACCTCAAAAGTCGCCGGTGCACATCCCTACTCCATACAGACTATTCATTGTGCCTTCCATCTCTGCCTCACAAGACATTGCTCTACTCGCGCTGTTTCCATACAGCCACAGTTTGCCTTTCAACTTCACTCTCCTGCACCTGGACAAGTCCTCATTCCTTCTCACAGCAGTGGTACAACTTGCTGCACGCAGACCACTGACTTCCCTGCTACCTACCCGCACCTGGACAAGTCCTCCTATCACAGCGGTGGTACAACTTGCTATACGCAGACCACTGACTCTCCTATTACCTACCTACACCTGGACCAGACTCCTCACCATAGCGGTGGTACAACTTGCTGAACGCAGACCACCGACTACCCTGCTACCTACCTGCACCAGTACTATTCTTCCCATCACTACAGTGGTACAACTTGCTGTACGCAGACCACTGACTCCTCCTCTACCTACCATCACCTATCCACGTCCACTCCTCGTGTCTACATTATCTTCAGCCTTCAGTTTACTGCTCCAAGTCGCTGACTTTCCTCTAACCATAGCTGCAAGTCGCTGACTTCCCCAGACTATCTCTACTCTCCTGCTGTTGTGTCGCTTCAATCATTCACCTGCCTGCTTTGAGGTGCGTGCCATAACCCCGTCTCTCTAGCAGAGTTCCATCTGGTGAAACTCGGGTAAGCAACTCCTAGTGCCCGTGACAGTAAGATCAGGCCATGACAGACCCAGGATTGGAACCAACAGCTAAGGAGATGCTGCAGCATCTGATCACTCGGGTAGAACAACAGGATGTTCGGCAGCAACATCAGTTAAGATCTAGAGAGAGGGATCGACAAATACAAATAGACTCTGCATCTATTGTGCTGACCCTACTCACAGCCTGAACTCATGTCCTAAGAAGTCGGGAAATGCCAGGCCCTAACCAGTTCTGGAGAGGTAAGGTTAGGGTCCCTGGACTCCTCTCCATCTTCTATGGATTCCAAAGTGTGTGCATTTGATGTTACCATCTTCTCAGCCACCAAATCTTTTATCTCTCAAGCACTTCTGGATTCCGGCGCTGCCGGCAACTTTATCTCCAGTGCTCTTGTTAACCAGTGGTCCCTACCAGTGGCCCCGTTAAAAAGACCGCCATAGCGGTCACCGCTATAGACGGCTCTCGCATCATTAATGGACTTATCACCCACTGTACGACTCCTTTGACCCTTCAAATTAGAGCCTTACACCGAGAGAAAATCTCTTTGCTGGTCCTTCCTGCTACTACTAGTCCCATCGTTCTTGGCCTTCCATGGCTTCAGCTTCATTCACCACAAGTTGATTGGAGTACTCCCCAAGTCACATCCTGGGGCCCAGATTGTCATCATAGATGCCTAACCCGAGTGGTACCACTCAAAATCAACAGATCATCTATAACACCTGGTCCTCCGGGTCTTCCTCCACAGTATGCCCCGTTCGCTGACGTGTTCGATAAGGCGCAATCTGAACGCCTGCCACCTCATCAGGCATGGGATTGTCCCATAGATTTACTACCTGGCAAAAACCCTCCTAGGGGCCGTGTATACCCTCTCTCGCTACCAGAGACACAGACTATGTCAGAGTATATCAAGGACAACCTTCATCGCGGATTCATTTGACCTTCCAGCTCTCCCGCTGGAGCGGGCTTCTTTTTCGTGAAAAAGAAAGATGGGACCTTAAGACCCTGCATTGATTATCGGGGGCTCAATGCCATAACCGTAAAAAATCGGTACCCGATTCCTCTTATCACCGAACTCTTTGATCGTATAAAAGGTGCTCGGATTTTTACCAAACTTGATCTCCGTGGCGCTTACAACCTAATCCGGATCAAGTCAGGCGACGAATGGAAGACAGCATTCAACACTAGGGATGGGCATTACGAATACCTAGTTATGCCCTTTGGACTGTGTAATGCCCCAGCTGTCTTCCAAGGATTCGTGAACGAGATCTTCCGGGACCTATTATACGTGTGCGTTGTAGTCTATCTGGACGACATTTTAATCTCCTCTCAAGATCTTGTCTCCCACCATCAACATGTGGCAGAAGTTCTCTCCAGACTGCGGAAGAACCTCCTATTCTGCAAATTAGAAAAATGCTCCTTCGAATTATCCCAAATTCCATTCTTGGGATACATCGTGTCCGGAGTAGGTCTGGAGATGGACCCATACAAAGTTAATGCCGTTCTACTTTGGCCCCAGCCAACTACCCTCAGGGCTATACAACGCTTCCTGGGGTTTGCGAATTATTACAGACGTTTTATCCTGAACTTCTCATCTATTGCTTCTCCTATTGTGGCCCTGACCAAGAAGGGCGCCAATACTAAACACTGGTCCTCCGAGGCCCTTCACGCTTTCCAAAGCCTTAAAGAAGCATTTTCTACCGCCCCTGTTCTTCGGCAGCCTGATGTAAACCTTCCCCTCTTTCTCGAGGTGGACGCCTCCAATGTCGGACTAGGAGCTATTCTCTCCCAAAGATCTGAGCAATAGAAATTCAATCCTTGTGCCTTCTACTCCCGGGGTCTTCTACCCGCGGAAAAGAACTACACCATCGGTGACAAAGAACTGTTGGCAATAAAAGTCGCATTGGAGGAGTGGAGATATCTACTGGAGGGGGCTCATTATCCGGTAACCATCTTCACCGACCACAAAAATCTCCTCTATTTAAAAACAGCCCAATGTCTAAACCCTCGACAAGCGGGGTGGTCACTTTTCTTTTCTCGCTTCGAACTCATTATAACGTTCAAACCTGCTGCAAAGAACAGGAAAGCAGATGCCTTATCCCGGGCATTTGCCCCTCCTTCTGACATCTTGGATTCTTCCGATCATCCTATACTGGATCCCAAATGTGTGACTTTGGCCACTTCGTCCATCAATGTGCTACCGTTTGGGAGAACTCTTGTTCCGCCATCTCTACGCAAGAGAATATTGTCATGGTACCATTCTTCACGCTTCTCTGGACATTCTGGGGAACGAAAGACTTTTGAGATCCTTTCCCGGAGTTATTGGTGGCCTTCTATCAGAAAGGATGTCAGAGAATTTGTGGCCGCTTGTGAGATCTGCTCTCAATTTAAGTCTTCCCGCAGAACACCAGCGGGATTGCTCCAACCACTACCTATCCCTACCAAACCTTGGACCCACATAAGTATGGACTTTGTCACCGAACTTCCTCTTAGCAAGAGATGTAATACCATCTGGGTAGTGGTGGATAGATTCTCCAAGATGGTTCACTTCGTTTCCTCTCACCGGATTACCATCTTCTTCTACCTTGGCTGACCATTTTATTAAAGAAATCTTTTGAATTCACGGCTGTCCGTCCGAGATTGTGTCCGATAGAGGAGTGCAGTTCGTCTCCAGATTCTGGCGAGCCCTTTGTAAGAACTTGGGTATCCGACTGTCTCTATCATCGTCTTACCATCCCCAATCAAATGGCCAGACCGAAAGGGTCAATCAAGATCTCGAGACCTTCATAAGAATCTTTTCCTCAGCCAATTAAGATAATTGGGTAGATTTACTCCCGTGGGCTGAGTTTGCCCACAATAACATGTACCATGAGTCTTCAACAAAAACTCCTTTTTTCGTGGTTTACGGTCACCATCCGTCTCTCCCAGAGTTTCCTGCCCTCCCTCCCACCCAAGTCCCTGCGGTGGAGAGACTTTGTCAAAACTTTAAAACCATCTGGACTCAGGTGAGATCATCCCTGAGGAAAGCATCAGCCAGATACAAATTCTTCGCAGATAAAAAGAGGCGAGCCATTCCACCACTCAAGCTTGGAGACCGTGTATGGCTTTCTACAAAAAACATCCGCTTGAAGGTTCCGTCCATGAAGTTTGCACCACGCTTCATCGGACCATACAAGATCACTCAAGTCATAAATCCAGTATGCTTCAAGCTACTATTACCAAAGAACCTCCGGATCTCCAATGCCTTCCATGTCTCTCTGCTCAAACCTCTTGTTATCAATCGTTTTTCTGCTCCTCCTTCTGTACCTAAACCAGTACAGATTCATCAAGAAGAGGAGTTTGAGATCTCTCAGATCCTGGATGCTAAAATTTCACGAGGAACTCTCCGATTCCTCGTTCATTGGAAGGTCTTCAGTCCAGAAGAACGCTCCTGGATTCGCACTGAGGACCTCAACGCTCCAGCCCTGCTTAAAAAATTCTACCAAAAATTTCCGGGCAAACCCGGTTCCAAGTGTTCTGTGCCCACCTTTAAAAAGGGGGGGTACTGTCACTCACCGGAGTGTGAGTGCCTCCACTCTGGTACGTGGTTCTCCATCTTTCCCGCTTACACCTGTGTGGAACCGCGGCCTTCCACCATCCTGTCGCACTGGGCATGCGCAGGTCCCTTTAACAACTACACCTGACCACTAATGTGATTGATGGATCAATCACCCCTCCCTACTTAAGGCACCTGCAGCCTTAGGTAGTTGCCTGATCTTGAAGTCTCACTCCCAGTGAACTTCTATAGGTGCTTCCAGCTCTACTCATGTGTGCAGTTTCCAAACTGCTTCCAGCTCTACTCCTGTGTGCAGTTTCCAAACTGCTTCCAGCTCTACTCCTGTGTGCAGTTTCCAAACTGCTTCCAGCTCTACTCGTGTGTACAGTTTCCAAACTGCTTCCAGCTCTACTCCTGTGTGCAGTTTCCAAACTGCTTCCAGCTCTACTCGTGTGTACAGTTTCCAAACTGCTTCCAGCTCTACTCGTGCTTCAGCTTCCACGCTGCTCCCTGCTCAACTCAGCAGCGGTTCCCATACCGCTACAACGCTTCACTTCTCAGCTTATTCCGGATCTACACAACTGGGTATGCTCTACTGACTATTGACTATTGCCTATTGCTCGCATACCAGTTGTATCCATTGTTGTTTGCTGCACAGGGTACAAGTACCCATATAGATTGTGTTACTGCATTGCTTCATTTAGGACAAGCTTTCACTCAAGCTACGATATCTCCTCACGCTACTACTTAGTGTTATTGTGCATATCTGCTGTGACCAGCTTCTCCTCACTGCAAGGCATCTACTCCATACAGACTATTCATTGTGCCTTCCATCTCTGCCTCACAAGACATTGCTCTACTCGCGCTGTTTCCATACAGCCACAGTTTGCCTTTCAACTTCACTCTCCTGCACCTGGACAAGTCCTCATTCCTTCTCACAGCAGTGGTACAACTTGCTGCACGCAGACCACTGACTTCCCTGCTACCTACCCGCACCTGGACAAGTCCTCCTATCACAGCGGTGGTACAACTTGCTATACGCAGACCACTGACTCTCCTATTACCTACCTACACCTGGACCAGACTCCTCACCATAGCGGTGGTACAACTTGCTGAACGCAGACCACCGACTACCCTGCTACCTACCTGCACCAGTACTATTCTTCCCATCACTACAGTGGTACAACTTGCTGCACGCAGACCACTGACTTCCCTGCTACCTACCCGCACCTGGACAAGTCCTCCTATCACAGCGGTGGTACAACTTGCTATACGCAGACCACTGACTCTCCTATTACCTACCTACACCTGGACCAGACTCCTCACCATAGCGGTGGTACAACTTGCTGAACGCAGACCACCGACTACCCTGCTACCTACCTGCACCAGTACTATTCTTCCCATCACTACAGTGGTACAACTTGCTGTACGCAGACCACTGACTCCTCCTCTACCTACCATCACCTATCCACGTCCACTCCTCGTGTCTACATTATCTTCAGCCTTCAGTTTACTGCTCCAAGTCGCTGACTTTCCTCTAACCATAGCTGCAAGTCGCTGACTTCCCCAGACTATCTCTACTCCACTGCTGTTGTGTCGCTCCAATCATTCACCTGCCTGCTTTGAGGTGCGTGCCATAACCCCGCCTCTCTAGCAGAGTTCCATCTGGTGAAACTCGGGTAAGCAACTCCTAGTGCCCGTGACACCGCCCTCTGTGCACTCGTGACTTGGAAGCTTACTGTAAGGGAACACACAAGATTTCAGTCTCATTCTCGTTCTCACCTATCCCATAGGCTAGAGATCTAACTGGTCGCTTCCCAACACAGGCACACACTTCTACACTTCTCAGACTCTTAGGTCCTTCCACCATCTATGTATAAGGCCCATAGAACGCCTTTGATTTATTACCGAATTGTGCACACTCTGTTCTAATAATTACACTAATAACACTTCCCACACTGGGATTTAAATGGTTAAAACAACCAAGCAATCAACCTCTTCTAAACAGGCAGTGAATTTGTTTAGAGCAATAAGGACAGCAGTTATTAAATGTTAGACTTAATATACAAAAAAGTACAATGCTTACAGGTAATAAAATAACTAATAAAAGGACAGAGGCATCTATTCAACATCTGCAGAACACAAGTATGGCCTGCAGTGGAGGAACGCAAGACTTGGACCGGGCTCCCATCATTAACCAACAAAAAGGTGAGTCACAACTACCAGCCACCACTACATATACACACATAGCTATGGCAACGATTTCCCTCAAATAGACGTTCTTTAAGTTCCCTGACTTGTGAATAATCTGTAAATTGGATTGTTGCTGTATTAGGAGGACCAATTTGTATAAAAGACATTGCTTCATTATCCTTCCCTTTCAAAAAGAGGCTTCCTTGCCTAGACTTACCAACATCCTACATCTATACAGGCAAGGTCTATCCGATGATCCCTTGCTCTCCATCCTATTTGTTTTTAATACATGTTTTTCGAATGATCTGCTTGGTTATAGTTTTTCTGTGTAATGTCATATATGATCACATTGATATATAGCGCACGGTACTTTATTGGATTTCACTTACATCTCTACATCTACTTTCCAGGGCAGCTAATACAACCTTGAGCACCTTATACACCTACTAAAGTTAGATCATTCTTTGATGCGCCTGGGAATTTTTGGCTAAGTGTACTTGATACTGGGGATTCGGACCACTCCCCCACAATATATGTCCCATTGGCAGCATATTGACCTTTGATACAATTAGGGAAGCGCAGATATTCAATTTGTGAATTAATACAAGTTGACAAAATATACAGTAAACAGGTAAAATAAAAGGAGAAAGGTCAGAGTGTAAATTTACATAGTTATGTATTCTGCGCCAAGGGAAACTGGCTTGGAAGATGGACAGCTTATCAATGTTGATTGATTTTCCAAAAGACTGACAATTTTTGGTTTCATCTTTTTAAAGACAATTTGTCACCTTTCCGCTCCTCCAGGGATGTGGTCTTCCGGGGAGGCATGTGACACATTTTACAACCACAATTTGCATCTTCCCTTTTTAATATCCAATGCTAAAAATGTGACAAACCTTTCCTGGAGAGAGTCACACAGACACAATTTTATTGATACCAAACAGGCGTAGGTCCAGTGCATTAGTTGAGCTGATACTAATTTTCTCTCATTCTCTGCGTGACTTTATTTGATGCATGGGCTGTCATTCACCATACTATTCATGAATATGTGGTTGATCACTAATTATAATGATTATAAGTGGAATTTTGGAAATGGAGTTATATTTGTACATATACAATATTGCAGGCCATAGTCACACAGCTCATGTCTCTTTGTGTGAGACTCCTGCTAGGAACAGCTCACTACTGTCTGTTCAGGTACCAAAATCCACTCCTATTGCAGGGCATAGCTCACCACAGGGGGCCTTTGAAGCAGTTCAGTTTCCCCTAAAGGTGGTAATGTTGTCTTGTAACACGGGGATAAACACAGCACAGTACTTCTGGCTTCACATTGTATACCTTAAGTTAGGTCATTAACCCTGTGAGAGCAGGCTTTGCTCTCACTTTGCAGTATTTGGCATTACACCTTCGTGTACAGAGAAGCTCAAATTGTAAATGGATTCATTTAATATACCATATCTACAATGCAGTCCCTTATGAGTATGCTTTGTTCATCACAGTTATGCTATTTGTTAATCCTTACAACTGGATAACGCCCTGTTCACTAGAGATTCCAATTGAGGTATTCAATCCTGCCCTTTCATGACACAGCAAGGAAGCTAATCTAAGAATATATGTACTTTTAGTCTACTTTTAGCATCTATCCCATAGATTGTAAGCTTGCGAACAGGACCTTCTCACCTCTTTGTCTGTTTTACCCAGTTTGTTCATTACTTTACTGTTTTTGTCCCCAATTGCAAAGCGCTACGGAATATGTTGGCGCTATATAAATAAATAATGATGATGATGATGATATTTGGGCAGTGGCTTCTTCACCCAAACTCAGGACACCTATACCTTCAGATAGACATATATGTGTGTATATGTATATGTATATATATATCATCATCATCATCATCATCAGTTATTTATATAGCGCCACTAATTCCGCAGCGCTGTACAGAGAACTCATTCACATCAGTCCCTGCCCCATTGGAGCTTACAGTCTAAATTCCCTAATATAGACACACACACTCGCACACATATACATACAGACAGGTAGAGACTAGGGTCAATTTTTGATAGCAGCCAATTAACCTATCAGTATGTTTTTGGAGTGTGGGAGGAAACCGGAGCACCCGGAGGAAACCCACGCAAACACAGGGAGAACATACAAACTCCACACAGATAAGGCCATGGTCGGGAATCAAACTCATGACCCCAGTGCTGTGAAGCACAAGTGCTAACCACTAGGCTACTGTGCTGCCCATAAATATATATATATATATATATATTATTACGTTCACAACATAAAATAAAACCTCAGAAAACACACTTACACACTTACATTCTGGATGGAAACCATTGTTAAATGCAACTATTTGAATATTATTTTACTTAGTTTAGATATTGCTCTTGTATGTGCCACATTTATAATATTTTCATTCAATATTTCCTTGAGCTTCTTAATTCTTTACTTATTAAAGAAATATATTTTCAAATGCATGTTAATGATAGATTCTTCAGCTTTTTAGAAATGATTACTATTCCACACACGATAGACTGAAGACTAAAAGGTTGCTATTTACATGTAGATAAGACTGAATAATTAGAAGCTTGTAAGATCACGATGTGACTAAACCCATAAGTGAACTCACATAATTCACTACCCCAGGCCATGACAGAGGAAAATCCATGACAGCAGTGTTTTTTTCTCAGTGCCTGAAAAGCCGTCAATTCTCAATTCCCAAACTTCCAACCTTTGTAATGAGCAAGGGAGAAAAAGTACAGTAGGCCGAAGGCTATGTGTTTGGAGCCAAACAGTGGCAGCGTTACCTCATTAGACGTGTCCTCCAGCTCACTCTGTTAATCTGTCAAGGTATGTCTCAGAGTCTCAAGGACAACAGCAGGACCTGCAGTTTTAACTTTATTTGTAGGTCCCTGAAGAAAACAGGACAATGATATAAAAAGGACGTAAGACACATATAAACAAGGGAAGGAAAGTCAAGACACGAATCTCATAATGTTGCTACAAATGATGTGACAAAATATAATATAATTATGATCACTTGCAGCCTCCAAGGTTACTTTAATTCTGAATAACAGTAATAGGTACAAAAATGCAATTTCCCAGAACGTGTATCAAGTCAGGATATTTGTTAGGTTTTTTTGTCTGTTTTAAAGATCTTTTTGGAATTAAGAGGGCAGTACATTTTATAGCAGAATATATTAAAAATAAAAACAAAATTCTGTACATAAATACAATAAATTACAAAAATCTAATGTAAGGACTGTAATAATAAAATATATTTTTCTCTAGAAAAAAAAATTCCATGTGCTTTTCTATGTTTCTATATTCAGAAAAAAGAAAATCCACTAAAAATATTTTCCAAACTGCATTGAATGTAAAATATGCTGTTATAAACACTAATAGTACTTGGGCAACATTTATAGCAAATACAACAGAGGTTAACTCAAATATAATGCAGGGTACAACTAGTTTAAAACTGTGAGGGATATAATAGAACAACAGAATGACAAACAAATAAAGAGATTAAAGAGAGTATATATATATATATATATATATATATATATATATATATATAATAGATGCAGTCGAGATATCAAAGTGGCGCTAAACCCAATAATTGGATATATAGGAAACTTAATAGTAATATTCTAAAGCACCTTCACAATTATGTGTGTCAGCCAGCCCTCAAAGACCGGACGGTGTATCCGGAAACAGTCTGTAAGAAATAGAGGAGAGGAGGACGGCGCCTTCTGGTGCAGTATTTGTGCACGCCCACTTTAAACAGTTGTACAGAAAAATACATAATTATGGTGCAGCATATAGGGCCAGTGACTGCATGATTTATTAGATGGATTTGGTCATTGCAGTGAAACAGTTCTATACCTTACTTTCACTGTGTCTGCTTTTTTCCTTTACTAGAAAACCATTTAGAAAATGAACATACTCATATAATGAATTCTTACAGCAAATTAACACCAGTATTGTTTTAACGAAAGAAAGGAGCTTTTAATGCTCACAGAACATCCAAACATTGTACTCGGGCCCTAGTTCTTTCAGCAGTAGCGCTAAGATACTGTTTATTGACTAATATTGGGGTACGGGGCTGTACTGTGTACATAAGAGCTGTGTTATCTGCTGGTGCCTTTAAAGTACTGTATAGTAGCAGTATAAATGTGATAATGTAGACATCTTCATCTTCATCGTCATCATCATCATTTATTTTTCTAGTGCAAGCAAATTCCGTAGCAGTAAACCTGTACGGCTTACTGGGTTTATGAACTGCACTGTATTTTATGGTCATGTGAACTGTACTGTAATGGTATTATATTATTTATTAAGCATGTGGCTGTACTATATTTTGGGAAATTCAGGGATCATTATACACAGACCAAAAGGTTGCACAAAACTGTATGCTGGGCTTTATTACTTACTGTCCATGGAGCTATAGCATACTGAATAGTAAGCATTCGGGGTTGCATAACATAAGCTATGCTGGTGGATTATATTAGGAATAGCACCATGGGAGAATGAGTTATTTCCAACCAGTGTGTGATTCAACACTTTTAAACGCTGATTAAAAAGTATGTATTCCCGTTAAAACATGGCGCAATCATTTAAATGTTAAATCTCAGAACGGTTACAGTAGTATACAGCAGGTAACAGAAAAATGTAAAAAAAACTAATGACCGGGTTACTTTTGATAGAATTACATGTATTCTGAGAAAACGGGCAGAACGCTGAAGTAATATTGGTGTCTCCAAGATAAGATTTTAAAACAATGCAAATAATATTTTCACATAACTTGCTGGAAAACTATCATACTACTAAATCTGACTTATAAGGGTCAGCACAGTAAGGTGTCATTGTGTGACCATTATCCATATTAACATTGTAGTATCTTTTTTATTTATTTATTTTCAGCTTCTGCAGTCAATACTTTAGTTGAGAAAATTATGGCTAATGGCCGTCTGGACCTCCTGCCAGTTAAGGGGACCACCCAACTTCTCCAAGTTCATAACCAAACTTTTTCCTTGTAATGGAGAATATTGTTGTTCTGTGGCCTCTCCTTCTTGGGTGACCCATGACATATTTTGTAATGTAGCACTCTGTTGCAGAAAGTGTGACTGTGCCAAATACAAGATCACACGATTCTTCTTGTTTTACTGTTATACTTGGAATAATACTAAGCCTTATACATACATTGTTCTCTCACCAAACCCAAAGAAAACAGCTGAAAAATGTCATTTTGGGCCTGCAGATTTTAGCATCAGGTTTCAATTTTGTTTTACCTTATCAAATACAGACAGTAGTATAATAAATTATTTGGTAAAAATGAAACACTATTAAAGTTATTTTGTCGCTTAACGATAAACATTGTCTACTGCGATTGTTGTGGTTCCAACTCACAATGCAATTTATTAGCGCAAGCAAAAGAATAATAGTTCCATAATATAAGTACAGTCGATTACATATGCGGGTGCTCTGGATCCAGCATAAAGTCATTCAATCCTGAAGTCTGTGGTCAAAAGACTGGCTTTAGGCCCCAGAGCTCCTGCTTATATACAGTTGGTAATACAGTGAAAACAATACAGATGATTTGGCATGTTTCCATAGGTTCAGGATTCAGGACAGTCCAGTATAATGAAGGTCATTGGCCAGTTCAAACGATGCCCTCCAAGGAAGTGGGTCAACTCTCCAACCGATGCATACTAATGTTCCCGCCGAAAGCTTGTTCAAATTGGTCTATTTACATTACACACACAATACCATTCTGATCATTATTTCCCTATAATCCATAGCTTGCATACGCATGAGCGATCTTTTAGGCGATTGAACCAGGCCATTTCATCTCTGGAATGCTCTCTGTGACTGTAAATAATTATAGTGCAGTTTACTGTATTGTCATGTGTGCACTACATTTGCTACTTAGTTATATAAATAGTAATGCAATATTGCATGTTTCGATTTACCTTTTCCCTTTTTTATCTATTTTACATCCTAATACAACACACTGATTGCTGCAAAACACAATTGTTCATTGTGAATTATATTTTAAAAAATCATTGTCCGTCACAATAGAGAATTGTTTTCTATACTTGTCATTAGCTCTACTTACTATCTAGGTGGGCAATTTATTATTATTTCAACAACTGCATTTGCTAAACACAATTTTTTGTTCTGTACTTAGTGCATTATGTACTGTAGGTGTATAACAAACAGCTAATACATTGTGATATCAATCTTTGTATTTGTTAAGAAGATAAAACTCTTACACAAACTCTTCTGCAAAGGAAATATATTTTTTTTTAAAAAAGGTATAAGTGTGTTCAACCTCATGTCAGTGGTAATAAAATTAATAATATTCTCAAAACACCCAGGGATTAAAAAACCCACAAAATATTTTGAATTAACATTTTTCAAAAAAAATATTCTCTATTAATATTTTTATACCAAAATTTGCACTTTTTTTTTAAAAAAAAGATACCCAATTTTAGGTTGAGAACAGAAAATGGTATAAGCATACCTGAATTGATCTATAGTATTTCCACCCAATCATTATCTGATGGAATATTGGTAGAATAAACTGGGCCAGTGGCCTTAATTGTCAAAATAGCTTATATATTTCAGCGTAACCTTCTTGACTTATGTTATTTAGTACACTTAGGTAACTTATGATGAGTGAAATTGCTGAGACACCCTGCAAATGTCTCTCTGGCGAAGTCAAGCACCTTGATGTGCGCTTAGATTTTCACCAAGATATCGCCATTTTGCATTGGACAATGGGATTAGTTGGCCGCAGCAAGTGCATTTCTTGCTAAGTGCAAACCTCGGGGCATGTGTGCTCTTAGATTTGCAGACCTGTGCAAAAACGTGATTTCCTTTTCTGAGTGAAGCTATGATATGTAGTGGGGGGTGGGGAGGAGAGTGTGCATTTTAATGGCATCCTTTGCTTTGCAGAAGAGTGCACAGCTATTCAACTCCATAAAAACAATTACAAGAAGGTGCAGCAAATTGAGATTTACAATTTGAACCAGCATATTGCGCATCCAAATAAAGGCAAATTGTCGTGGATAGTGTTTCTATGGTTTCATAAATCTCTAATTAGATGTAAAGACCCCTGCACTAAAAATGACCATTAGGATATTAATAATATCTGAAAATTATATAAAAACGGATGGAATGAATTTGAAACGCATTGAAAATTAAATTGTTTGCATATTCTTACCATATCATTTAAGGGTGTGACACACCAGCCTCTTCACTTGTTTTTCTCACAGCACACTAAAGTGTAACCACATCATGACTAAACAGTTTTCTTATTCATGCCAATTTTCACATCTTGGCAGGGTGCCAATTTTAACGTGAAAAATTATATTATTAATCAGATCTAAAGAGGGGTTTTTTTTAACTTCTGAAATTCTTTTTCAAGAGCAAAATGAACATTCCAGCAGTCTTGGAGGTCTATCTTATCGCTCTCTGTGTGTGTGTGTGTGTGTGTGTGTGTGTGTGTGTGTGTGTATAGGGAATTTAGAGTGTAAGCTCCAATAGGGCAGGGACTGATGTGAGTTTGTTCTCTGTACAGCACTGCGGAATTAGTGGTGCTATGTAAATAGATGATGATGAATGGAGGACAAATGTATTTATATACAAGCAGTTCTATATCAATTTGTGTATCACCGGCTACACTCGGGCTGCTCAGGCACACATCAGCAGAAATGCTGAAAGGGCCCTTCTTTATGGGTACACTAACAGAATGGTCGCGATTAAACATACCACTCGTGGATGGACTCTCATCAGGGATTGGTGTCCTTTCTGTTTCTGAGCATATATTTTCCTCTAATGCCTTACTGTTTTCTTGCAGCTCGACTTTCATGCGTAACAGTAGTCGTGCACCACTTTTGGACTCTGAATTACTTGGTCTTGCTTGGTCACGAGTGACCTTACAAGAAGAAGGCTCAGTAACATTTTAAGATCTCGCACTAATAGAGAAATGTGAAGACCTCATTCTTTCTTTGCAACTGCGTGTGTAGAATGACATGTTGGCAATTTTTTTTTCTCAGCAGTTAACTTTTCATCAGTTACAGCTCTTTTTCTCTTCAACACTGTAAAAGGGTTTTTTTGTGTGTTTTTTTCCCTGACTTAAAAAGACTATGTACTTTTACATAGGCTTTACCAGATTACGTACTGGGAACACTACCATCAGGACTGGTGCTAGCAGCTGCTTGCTGATCCTGCTCATATGTAGACTGCTGTGAATCCATTTTAATGAGACCCAAAACACTTGTAGTGCAAATTCAGAAATATAGAGTGCTGGTATATTAGAATTTCAGCACCAGAAAATAGCTTTTTTTAAAGAGGGGAATATCTGACACCCCAAGCACTTGTAATGCTAATTCAGAAATATATAGTGCTGGTATATAATAATTTCAACACCAGAAAATAGATTTAGATCTGACACCCCAAGCACTTGTAGTGCAAATTCAGAAATATATAGTGCTGGTATATAATAATTTCAACACCAGAAAATATATTTTTTAGAACAGGGGAATATGTCATACCCCAAACACTTGTAGTGCAAACTCAGAAATATATAGTGCTGGTATATAATAATTTTAGCACCACAAAAAAGCTTTTCTACAAGAGGGGAATATCTGACAGCCCAAACACTTGTATCCGCCAACGCCACCTCATCCCCCAACCTTGGCACTCCAAACTGACTCGCTTCCTCCAAAAGTGCTCACGCACGGCGGAACGCCTCTGTAGGAAATCTCGCTCCCTGGCTGACTTCCTTCACTTTAAATTTATCCTCTCCTCATTCTGCTCTGCTCTATCCCTTGCTAAACAAACCTGCTTCAAGTCCCTTATTTCTTCTCAGTCCTCTAATCCCCGTCACCTTTTTGCCACCTTCAACTCCCTCCTTTGTCCCCCATCCCCTCCTGTCCCACTTTCCCTCTCCCCTGCAGACTTCGCCACTTTTTTCTCTTCCAAAATTGGGGCCATCAGACTCAACATCTCCTCCTCCACTCCCTCTCCAACTGCCCCCATCCCTCCTCCCCCCTCCAACAAACAACTCTGGAGCTCCTTCTGTCCTACTTCTGGCAAAGACGTTCGCAGCCTCATTCTCTCCTCCCCACCCTCTACCTGTCCTCTCGATCCCATCCCCTCTAACCTCCTTCGCTCTCTCTCTCTCCCACTGCGTGCTCCTACCTTGCTCACCTTTTCAACCTATCATTCTCCTCTGGTGTAGTACCCTCCTCCTTTAAACATGCTCTTATCTCTCCTATCCTCAAAAAACCCAATCTTGACCCCAGCTCCCTTCCCAATTATCGCCCCCTCTCACTTCTCCCCTACGCCTCCAAATTACTTGAGCGCATAGTCTGCTGCCGCCTCACCAGATACCTCTCTGACCATTCCCTCCTCGCCCCTCTCCAATCTGGTTAACGCCCCCTCCACTCCACTGAAACTGCCCTGGTCAAAGTTACCAATGACCTCCTACTAGCCAAATCCAAGGGTCACTTCTCCATACTTATCCTCCTTGACCTCTCCGCGGCCTTTGATACCGTGGATCACCCCCTCCTTCTGCAAACTCTTCTCTCTCTAGGCCTCTCTGGCTCAGACCATGCCTGGTTCTGCTCTTACCTCGCTAACCGCACTTTCTCTGGCTCCTCTTTTACCCCCTCCCCTCTCCCGGTTGGCGTCTCCCAGGGCTCTGTTCTCGGCCCCCTTCTCTTTTCGCTCTACACTTCCTCCCTCGGTGCTCTTATCACCTCCTTTGGTCTTCAGTATCACCTTTATGCTGACGACATTCAACTCTACATCTCTTCTCCTGATCTCTCTTCCACTCTCCTCTCTCGTGTATCTGACTGCCTCTCTGCCATCTCCTCCTGGATGTCCTCGCGCTTTCTTAACATCAATATCTCTAAAACTGAACTTATTGTCTTCCTTCCCACCAGACTCCCCTCCCATCACAACCTCTCTATCGTTGTCAATAACACTACCATCTCCTCTGTCACCCAACTCCGATGCTTAGGTGTCACTCTTGACTCCTCTCTCTCCTTCGCCCCCCACATCCAATCCCTTGCCCAAGCCTGTCGCTTCCAACTGCGCAACATCGCCCGCATCCGGCCCTTCCTCTCTCACGATGCCACCAAAACAATCATCCACTCTCTCATCATCTCCCGCCTCGATTACTGCAACCTTCTCCTCACTGGCCTCCCCCTCTCCCATCTTGCCCCCCTCCGCTCCATTCTCAATGCGGCTGCTCGACTCATCTTTCTCTCACGCCGCTCCTCCTCATCCTCCCCTCTCTACCACGCCCTACACTGGCTTCCCTTCCCCTACAGGATCCTTTTCAAACTCCTCACCACCACTTATAAAGCTCTCTCCCAGTCTACTGCCCCCTATATCTCTAACCTCCTCACCACCTACACTATGGTCCGCTTCCTGCCCTCGGCCAATGACCGTCACCTCTCCTCCACTCTGATCACCTCTTCCCACTCTAGAATCCAGGACTTCTCCCGAGCTGCCCCCCTACACTGGAATGACCTCCCTCGTTCCATCCGTCTCTCTCCCAACCTGTGCTCCTTCAAAGGGGCACTTAAAACGCACCTGTTCCTTAAAGCCTACCAACCAGCCTCCTAACCCCTCATCCACTCTTTTCGTACTCCCTCTCTCCCCTGGCCCCTCTCTTCTCTCCCCCTGCTTCACTGGCTCCCTTTCGTGCCTGTTTTTGTTTCACCCTCCCTTAGGAAGTAAGCTCTTATGAGCAGGGCCCCCCTCCCCTCCTGTCTCCATACCGGTTCTTCTGCTTTGTCTTTACTCCATATGTCTTCCTGGAGTTCCTGAAGCATTGGTACTTTGTGTTTATTGTTCTGTACTTTGTCACCCTGTTTTGTACTACTGTTTGTACTGTGTACGGCGCTGCAGAAACCTTGTGGCACCCAACAAATAAAGGATAATAATAATAATAGTGTAAATTAGTAAAAATGCCTCCTACTACTCCCTTCCTGCTCTAATTACTCCTTCAATTACTCCTCCAATTACTGCTCCAATTGATGCTCCAATTACTGCAACCGTCAACTAACCCTTCTCTGTCCCTCTCTCAAATGGCGCTGGATGTCTGTGGAGGCAGCTATTTATTCATTCTAAATGACGCTTTGCCTCGTTTTGGAATCCGAACAGGCGGGAGAGTACCGAGCCGACTCGGCTCGGGACTCGGATTCCGGAAGTTCTGGCGGGTTCGGTTCTCAGGGAACCTAGCCCGCCCATCTCTAACAAGAAGTGATAATATAGTGATTACATAGAAGATTCTGAATCAGCTGTTACAGGGAGAGGGAATGGCTGAGTAAATAGTACAGCAGGCTGATTAACAAATGGGATTTTGCAGGAAAATAGGATATACCGGAGAAAACCTTACACACCTACCCACAGAGCCCTGCAGAGCCTCCACACCAAGATCAGAACCCGAGTCCACCCATCCAAGAGAAGAAAGCAGCAGAGCGAAGGAGCGGTACAAAGAGACACACACAGAAGTGGAACACCCGAAATATGCATTCCAAGTGCCGCTAAAGGAGGATGCCGCTTGGCCACAGCTACACTGACCGCTTGGCCACAGCTACACTGACCGCTTGGCCACAGCTACACTGACCACTCGGCCACAGCTACCCCACCACCCACCACCAAAAAAGGATCCACAGACCCTCAATAGAGGAGGGAGACCTGACTTACAAACAACTGCTCTTATAAAAGCAAAATCGCAAAAGACCGGAGCGCACCCCACATTTAACATCCCACATCAGCAATATCATTTATATTTCCCATTCAATACCGCACATAGACACTTTAAGCACCACACAAAATAATTATTAATACCACAAACAGATACAATAAAATAAACCACACCAGCCCACAGACGCAAACACATACCCCCTTTTTGGCAGACAATATACATAAGCTATAAACAAAATAAGCTTTAAACATACAGAGCTAAAAACAAGAGCATAAACTTGAAATCCCATTTAAAGGGGAATCCTCTTACTGGTACCACCCACTATAACTATGACAACGAGCTATAACCATTGATCTATAAACATTCAGCTATAAACACATTCTGCCCCTAATAGCACAATCAATATACTTCGCAAAAGGGTTATATACAGAGGAAGCAAAAGAGCTATAACATTTAATCCCGCAATTGAGGTATAGTCATTCACTGAATTCCAGCATACCAAGTATATTGTCTGTTACATACAACCCTATTTCTTCCACACACCCCCTTTATTCCCCATTCTCTCCCCCAACAGGCACCCCAAGTTGCGCCACAGAAGAACCAATGAAGAAAAAGACCAAGCCTACAGGAGTGCGGAAGGCCTGAGACACCCGTTACGGCAGCAAAGACCTCCAAAACATACAAGACAAGCGCATACGTCCAAGGTAAACACAGCAAAAAGGGTCCCTGCTACCTAATTGCAGGAAAATAACCTAACAGATCAAAAAACAAACTTTCTTGAGATGAGTAGGAGATAAGGCCTGAATTCAAAACAACTTCTTGAGGTGTGAAGCATGCAGCCAGGGAGTGTTGAAAACACCAGGGGGTAAATGTATTATAGTCCGATTTTGTCAAGTCGCCGGAAATCGGCGAGTTTATAGCTAAAATTTAAAGCGGCACTGGCTTTACAAGCCAGCTCCGCTTTAAATTTTAGCTGTAAACCCGCCGATTTCCGGCGACTTGACAAAATCGGACTATAATACATTTACCCCCAGGGGCTTGATTAATCAGGGCATGTGTCTGCTGATTTTCTGCATATCTTATGCGCATGCCCAGAAACGGGACACTTGCTACAGTCTACAATTTCGGAGAGTTAACAGTCTACAATTTCGGAGAGTGAACTGGGCAGGGAAGGTGCGTTTTGCTGTAGTGAATTTATAATAGGGGCCTGCCAAACTCAAGCACACGCAGCCATGTCAAGCTCTGATCGTCTGAAACGTACTTGTTTTTCTGCCATATCTCTTGCTCCAACTAAAGGGCTAGTCTACCGATCAGTAGTGTTGACAGTCTCGTATGCATGCTATAACATTATTTATGTAATTCTTTTTTAATGAGCTTTTCAAAGGCAATATTGACAATGAAATACAAAAACATAGAAAACAAAAGCCAAACCACCAAGTATAAGGTAGCTGTGCAGTGACATAAAAAGTCAAAAAGAATTACAATCTGTTATAAGAGAAGAAAGGAGAAGAACGGAAAAAGAAAAGGGAAAGATAGGGAAGGAGAATGGGGACAGAGACGGGCTGGGGAGGATGAGGATCAGAGAAAGGGGAGGTGTATGGCATCCTGGGACACTGGGGAAAGAAAGCCAGGAAAATGAGAATTAACCCAGACTGCTGCTGGTAGCTGCAGCAATCTGAGGAGAACAGGGCTGATCAGGGAGGCATATTTTTCAGAGACCTGAAAGTCAAGCCAAAGACACCAAGTAGCATAATAGTTAGAAAATGTATCTGTTGATGATAAAACTAATTCATCCATTGATCTATAAAAGTCTAACCATTGAACCCAATCTCGAATGGACGGGGGGGGGGGGGGGGGGGGGGTTAGTGATCTCCATTGAATTGGTATTACTGCTTTCGCTGCAGAAATTAGGTATTTTAAGATGGATTTTTTAAAGCGAGAGATTGGGGTGTTGGTCTTATTAAGGAGCCAAAACTCTGGATTGTCAGGAACATCATCTCCCAATAATTTCCGCAAAGAACACTATAACCTAGTCCAAAAAGGATGGAGAACAGTACAGTTCCACCAAATATGTAAGAGAATGCCTGGTGTTCTGTGACATCTCCAACAGGAATCAGATACTCATCGATAAAAGTTATCTAGTTGGACTGGACACCTATACCATCCCAAAAGAACTTTATAGTGGGTCTCAACAACAGAGATGCTAACGGAGCATGCATTGGTGATCTCAAAGATAGCTGACCAATCTGTCTACCGTACACCCCCAACCAAGTCTAGCTCCCAGGCCGTGATGAATTTGGGCAAGGAGTCAAACAGGTTTTCTACTAGGAGTTTATAGATATGGGATAATAGATGTGGAGGGCAATTCGAGGCAGAGCACATTGATTCAAGAACAGTAGGATCTCTTTCGTGTCAGTGTGGGGAAGCCCCACTGATAGAGAGTGCTTAATTTGGATATATCTTCAGACCTCGGAGTGTGGTAGTTCCCATTTAGCTTGGATGTTGCCAAAAGAGGACACAACCGATGAACTGGTCAACTGGCTGACACGTGTGATCCCTGTCAGCACCCATGTCTTAAATGAACTAACTTGTTGGCTTGGAAGGAATAGTGGATTATTAAATAAGGGGGACAGAGGTGAGATGGGAGAAGAGATATAGGGGGATATTAGACCAGCTTGAAATAGTGGGATGTCTGACTGTAGGTAATTTGCTCAGTCAAGGAGTGTATTGGGGTTGAGATTGGAGGAAAGATCCCTCAATAGTAGTCCACTGCTTCTTACAGTTGGGGTTTGTCCATTCAAGGATCCTCCCTAGCATGACAGCATTATTGTAGGAAGGAAAGTGGGGAAGCTGGAGTCCCCCCCAAGTGTCTACGTCTATAAAGGACATCATGTTTAAAACAGGGCCTCTTTCCCCACCACACTGTCCCTCAACAGTCTCTGTAGGTCAGTGAACCATTTGTCAGGAATGTAAATGGGTAACGTTGTAGAAGGTAGAAAACGCGAGGGAGGATATTCATCTTAACTATGTTAATTCGTCCCAACCAAGAAAAAGCATTTCCCTGGCACACGTCGGTCCACAACCTAGTTCTAAGGGAACCAAAATGAAGGTTGAAAAGTTGCGATAAATCTTTAGAAATGAACACGCCCAAATATTTGATATTGGCAGGGTGCCATTGGAATGAAAATGCCTGCTGGAGTCCCCCAACCACGGTGAGAGACAAGGATAAATTAAGGGCTACCGATTTAGAGTAGTTGATTTTGAAATTTGATAAGGAACTGAAATGCTGAAACTCTTTAAACAATTAGGAATCAAAATGACTGGATTGGTTACCACAGGGAGGAGGTCATCTTTGAAAAGCACTAGTTTATAGTCCACCTTCCCCATTAATAAACCCGAAATGTCAGGATTGGCTCTTATGGACCTGGCCACGGCTTCCAGAGCACATTAATGAGTGGGGAGAGAGGACAACCTTGTCTGGTACCATTACGATCAATACTGGGTCCGAGAGTGAGCCATTGATTTTTATCCTGGCTGTGGGATTGCGGTAAAGGGCCAAGATCCAGTGTAAACCTAATGGGCCTAGACCCAAATGGGAAAGCATGGACTGCAAAAAAGACCAATCAATGCGGTCGAAAGCCTTTTCGGTATCTGTGGGTAACAACATGGGCTAGGGTATTTGAACACTGTGCCAAGTGTACTAGATCGATAACCTTAGTCATGTTATCCCTAGCCTCTCGACCTGGGACTGTCACGGGCACTAGGAGTCTTTACCCAGGTATCACCAGATGATGGACTTACCAGAACAGTATAGGTGGTAATATGATACTCTGGTACCGGGGTGATCACGGAACAGGAGACAGCAGATGGTAAGAGAATGCTCGTGGAAAGTCTATGACTAGCAGCACTGGTAATATGTAGATAATTGACACGAGGAACTTGATGGACAAGGAAACGTGAGGGTAGTCAGTGGTCTGCGGATAGCAAGTTGTACCACTGCTATAGTGAGGAGGAATGTCCAGAAATAACGAGGAGGTGATGAGAGTCAGCGGTCTGCATATAGCAAGTGGTACCGCTGTCTAGGTGAGGGAATGGAATCCAGGTGAAGGTATCCGGGAAGTCAGTGGTCTGCGTTAGCAAGTTGTACCACTGCTATGTGAAAGGATACTGGAAACGGGTGACTCAGGAAACAGGGAACAGTGGTCTGCCTCTAGCAAGTTGTACCACTGAATATATATATGTTAGGAAGAGCACGGGGAGATAAATGCAATGCAGAGTATACACGGGCACACTGAACTTGATCCCACGATGATATGCACAAATAGTAATAACTGAACAGCACTGCACAATAATACAAAGTCACAAGAGCTATCCAGGCAAAAAGGTAACACAGTCAAATGATGGTAATAGTCTCAGCGGATAGGCAACTCCAGAGGAGAACAACTCAGTCCAGCAAGATATGCAATACACCAGCACAGTCAATGAGAAGTATGCATACCGTGGTTCAGGAGAGCAGGCTGTCAGACAGAAGTGCAGGGATACCTGAACGGCTGGAGGCCGGCAGGATACGAAGTCCCAGGAGGGTAGAAGCGGTAATCAAGCAGGTGCAGCGCACAGGTAGGTAGACCAGCAGAGATGGAAACAATACTCAGGAAGCAGTAGTATATCGAACTGGACACCTGGAGAACGCTGAAGAGTAGAGATGGTCTAGACAAGATGGAAGCAGCGGAGCATTGATCCAATGCAGACAGGCGAGTTGACCCAAGCGGAGACACTGTAGAAGCACGAAGAGTGGATCAGCTGGCTGCAGACACGAGGAGTACTGGAGGGTTGCGATGAGCAGGGTACTGCAGAAACATGGAGGCATCGGATAGGAATCAGCTGGAGCAGTCACGATGAAACACGGGAGAGTTGAGGTGAGCAGGATACTGTAGATACACGGAGACAGCGGATAGGAATCAGCTGGTGCAGTCACGATGAAACACGGGAGAGTTGAGGTGAGCAGGATACTGTAGATACACGGAGACAGCGGATAGGAATCAGCTGGTGCAGTCACGATGAAACACGGGAGAGTTGAAGTGGACTGGAAACTGTAGTAGCACAGAGGCAGCGGATAGGAATCAGCTGACACAGTCACGATGAAACACAGGAGAGTGGAAGTGGTCTGGAAACCACAAACGAACAACAGGAATCAGCAGGAGCTGAACACACGAGGAAACACAGGAACAGCTTCAGAGGTTCATGGGGAATGAGACTCCAAGATCAGGCAACGAGGTATTGACCTCAGGTGCTTTAAATAGGGAGTGTTGCCTGATCAGCCAATTAACTAAAAGGAACATGAAATGAAGGTTGAAAAGGGCTGCACATGCGCAGACCCTCAGGATGGTGGACAGCCACGGTTCCTAAACACACGAGAAGTAGCACTCACAGTCCGGTGAGTGACAGTACCCCCCCCCTTTAAAGGTGGGCACAGAACACCTGGAACCGGGTTTGTCCGGAAATTTGGAATAAAACTTCTTAAGAAGAGCTGGGGCGTTGAGATCTTCAGCTTTGATCCATGAACGCTCCTCAGGACCAAAGCCCTTCCAATAAATGAGGAAACGAAGAACTCCTCGCAAAATTTTTGCATCCAATATATGAGTAATCTCAAAGTCTTCCTCCTGATGAATTTGAACTGGCCGAGGTGCTTAAGGAGGGACCGAGAAAACGGTTGATGATGAGAGGTTTGAGCAAGGACACATGGAAGGCGTTGGAAATACGAAGATTCTTAGGAAGTAGAAGTTTGAAACAAACTGGATTGATCACTTGAATGATCCTATACGGACCAATAAAACGAGGAGCGAATTTCATAGATGGGACCTTCAAACGAATATTTTTGGTAGATAACCAGACACGATCTCCAATTTTCAGTGGTGGAATAGCCCGCCTCTTCTTATCTGCAAAAGACTTATATTTGGCAGATGTCTTCTTTAAACAGGTTTTAACCTGAGACCAAATATTTTTGAAAGTTTGACAAACAGTCTCTACAGCAGGAACTTGGGTGGGAGGGAGGGCAGGAAATTCCGGAAAAGACGGATGGTGACCGTAGACCACAAAGAATGGAGTTTTAGAAGATGACTCATGGTACATGTTGTTATGAGCGAATTCAGCCCAAGGAAGCAATTCTACCCAGTTGTCTTGATTGGCTGATGAGAACATCCTTATAAAAGTCTCAAGATCTTGATTGACCCTCTCAGTTTGTCCGTTTGATTGAGGATGGTAGGAAGATGAGAGTGCTAATCGTATGCCCAAGGTCTTGCAAAGGGCCCGCCAGAATCTGGAAACGAATTGTACGCCTCTATCTGACACAATCTCAGACGGACATCCATGAATACGAAAGATTTCTTTGATGAAATGCTCAGCCAGGGTAGGAGAGGAAGGTAAACCAGACAAGGGAACGAAATGCGCCATCTTCGAAAATCTATCCACCACTACCCAAATAGTATTGCAGTTTTTACTAGGAGGAAGATCAGTAACAAAGTCCATACTAATATGGGTCCATGGCTTGGACGGAATGGGTAGTGGTTGAAGCAACCCCGCTGGAGTTCTGCGGAAGGTCTTGAACTGGGAACACAATTCACAAGCGGCTACAAACTCTTTGACATCTCTCCTCATAGAAGGCCACCAGTAACTTCGAGAGAGAATCTCAAAGGTCTTGCGTTCACCAGAGTGTCCAGAAAAACGAGAAGAGTGGAACCACGAAAGGATTTTCCTCCTAAGAGTAGGAGGCACGAGGGTTTTCCCCAATGGTAGCACCTTAGTGGAAGAAGCAGCCAGCGAAACACATTTGGGGTCTAGAATAGAGTGGTTGCAAACCTCTTCAACGTCAGAGGACGTCACAAAGGCTCGCGATAGAGCGTCGGCCTTTTTGTTCTTAGCAGTTGGTTTGAAGGTTATGATTAACTCAAAACGAGAAAAGAAAAGAGACCATCATGCTTGACGAGGATTCAAACATTGAGCAGACTGTAGATATGACAAGTTCTTATGATCCGTGAAAATTGTCACAGGATGACGAGCTCCCTCCAACAAGTATCTCCACTCCTCTAATGCTACTTTAATAGCCAGCAACTCCTTGTCTCCGATGGTGTAATTCTTCTCCGCAGGCAGAAGACCCCGAGAGTAAAAGGCACAAGGATGGAATTTCTGTTGCTCCGATCTTTGGGAGAGAATGGCTCCTAAACCAACATTAGAAGCATCTACTTCTAGGAAGAAGGGAAGCGTCACATCAGGCTGTCGAAGAATGGGAGCAGAGGAGAAGGACTCTTTGAGAAACTGAAAGGCTTGAAGAGCCTCGGATGACCATTGTTTAGTATTGGCCCCTTTACGAGTCAGGGCCACAATAGGAGATGCAATCGAAGAGAAATCTTGAATGAAGCGTCTGTAGTAATTGGCAAAACCTAAAAAACGCTGAATGGCACGAAGAGTAGTTGGCTGAGGCCAATGTAACACAGCATTCACCTTTTCTGGATCCATTTGTAGACCAACTCCGGAGACAATATAACCCACAAATGGAATCTGGGGCAAGTCGAATGAACATTTTTCTAATTTGCAGAATAATGAATTTCTCCGGAGTCTGGACAGAACTTCTGCCACATGTTGGTGATGAGAAGGCAGGTCCTGTGAAAAGATCAATATGTCGTCCAGATAAACGACGACACATACATATAACAAGTCCTGGAAGATCTCATTAATGAAGCCCTGGAAAACAGCGGGGGCATTACATAACCCGAAAGGCATTACTAAATATTCATAATGCCCATCTCTGGTGTTGAAAGCTGTCTTCCATTCGTCACCGGACCTGATTCTAATTAAGTTGTAGGCACCACGAAGATCCAACTTGGAAAAGATCCGAGCTCCCTTAATCCGATCAAACAACTCAGTAATGAGAGGAATGGGATACCGATTTTTAATAGTAATGGCATTAAGTCCACGAAAATCTATGCAGGGGCGTAGTGATCCATCCTTCTTTTTTACAAAGAAGAACCCGGCTCCAGCGGGAGAAGTAGAAGGTCGGATAAATCCACGCTGGCGATTCTCTTGGATGTATTCAGATGTAGCTTGAGTTTCAGGTAACGAAAGTGGATACACACGACCCCTAGGAGGAGTCTTGCCAGGTCGAAGATCAATCGGACAGTCCCATGAACGATGAGGAGGAAGACGTTCAGACTGAGTTTTATCAAATACATCGGCAAATGAAGCATACTGAAGAGGGAGTCCCGGTGAGGAAGGTGAAATGGAAGATTGCTGTAATTTAAGAGGAACGACTTGGGAGAGACAACGATGATGACATTCAGCTCCCCTAGACGTAACTTGAGAAGTGCGCCAGTCAATCTGGGGAGAATGACATTGAAGCCATGGAAGGCCTAAAACAATCGGACTTGTAGTAACAGGAAAAATTAAAAAGGAAATTTCTTCTTGGTGTAGCACACCAATCTGAAGCGTTACTGGAGACGTACTCTGGGTGATGAGACCATTGATAAGACGTGATCCATCAATAGCAGTCACAGTAATAGGTGTCTTCAGGGTAATCACTGGTAGGGACCATTGATTCACTAGGGATTTAGAAATAAAATTTCCCGCAGCTCCAGAATCAATCAGTGCTTGGGACTCAAAGGATTTGGTAGCGAAGGAAATTTTAACATCAAAAGCGCAGACTTTTAATTTCGTAGAACATGGAGAGGACTCCAGGGACCCTAACTTCACCTCTCCAGAACTAGTTAGGGCCTGGCAGGAATTGAGCATATGTGTGGAATCAGCACAATAGATACAAAGTCTATTCTTTACTCTTTGGTTCCTCTCTTCAGTAGTTAATTTGGAGCGTCCTATCTCCATGGGTATCACAGGAGATGAAGCTGGACGAAGTTGAGAAGTTGAACGAAGAGGTGCTTTAACTGAAGTTGTTTTTTCAGACTCCCTTTCACGGAATCTCATGTCTACTCGATGACAAAGATAAATCAAATCTTCTAAAGAAGTAGGTAGTTCTTGAGTAGTCAGTGCATCTTTAATTTTATCGGAGAGCCCCTGCCAGAAGGCGGCAATTAACGCTTCAGTGTTCCACTGAAGCTCAGAGGCTAATATCCTAAATTGAATGACGTACTGTCCTACTGTACGAGAACCCTGACGTAGGCGGAGGATGCTGGATGCAGCGGAGATGACACGACCTGGTTCATCGAATACACTTCAGAACGTGGAAATAAATTTGGCACTATCCTGTAGTAATGGATCGTTTCTTTCCCACAGAGGGGAAGCCCATGCGAGAGCTTGTCCAGAAAACAATGAAATAAGATAGGCCACTCTGGAACGATGGGTAGAAAAATTTTGAGGTTGGAGCTCAAAATGAACAGAGCATTGATTGAGAAAACCCCTACAAGTTTTGGGGTCTCCATCATACTTTGACGGAGTAGGCAGGTGAAGCGTGGAAGCCGTAGACACCTGGGATGGCACTGGGGAAACGGAGGAAAGCACAGGAGCATCAACATTAGCTGTGATATTCTGTCCAGACGTTCCTTGGGAGGCTAACGCCTGGTAACATTGTAGTAACAGCTGTTGGCGAGCATCCTGTTGCTCCATACGGGTGACCAGATGCTGCAGCATCTCTTTAGCTGTAGGTTCCGAATCTGGGTCTGTCATGGCCTGATCTTACTGTCACGGGCACTAGGAGTCTTTACCCAGGTATCACCAGATGATGGACTTACCAGAGCAGTATAGGTGGTAATATGATACTCTGGTACCGGGGTGATCACGGAACAGGAGACAGCAGATGGTAAGAGAATGCTCGTGGAAAGTCTATGACTATCAGCACTGGTAATATGTAGATAATTGACACGAGGAACTGGATGGACAAGGAAACGTGAGGGTAGTCAGTGGTCTGCGGATAGCAAGTTCTACCAATACTATAGTGAGGAGGAATGTCCAGAAATAACGAGGAGGTGATGAGAGTCAGCGGTCTGCGTATAGCAAGTGGTACCGCTGTCTAGGTGAGGGAATGGAATCCAGGTGAAGGTATCCGGGAAGTCAGTGGTCTGCGTTAGCAAGTTGTACCACTGCTATGTGAAAGGATACTGGAAACGGGTGACTCAGGAAACAGGGAACAGTGGTCTGCCTCTAGCAAGTTGTACCACTGAATATATATATGTGAGGAAGAGCACGGGGAGATAAATGCAATGCAGAGTATACACGGGCACACTGAACTTGATCCCACGATGATATGCACAAATAGTAATAACTGAACAGCACTGCACAATAATACAAAGTCACAAGAGCTATCCAGGCAAAAAGGTAACACAGTCAAATGATGGTAATAGTCTCAGCGGATAGGCAACTCCAGAGGAGAACAACTCAGTCCAGCAAGATATGCAATACACCAGCACAGTCAATGAGAAGTATGCATACCGTGGTTCAGGAGAGCAGGCTGTCAGACAGAAGTGCAGGGATACCTGAACGGCTGGAGGCCGGCAGGATACGAAGCCCCAGGAGGGTAGAAGCGGTAATCAAGCAGGTGCAGCGCACAGGTAGGTAGACCAGCAGAGATGGAAACAATACTCAGGAAGCAGTAGTATATCGAACTGGACACCTGGAGAACGCTGAAGAGTAGAGATGGTCTAGACAAGATGGAAGCAGCGGAGCGTTGATCCAATGCAGACAGGCGAGTTGACCCAAGCAGAGACACTGTAGAAGCACGGAGAGCGGATCAGCTGGCTGCAGACATGAGGAGTACTGGAGGGTTGCGATGAGCAGGGTACTGCAGAAACACGGAGGCAGCGGATAGGAATCAGCTGGTGCAGTCACGATGAAACACGGGAGAGTTGAGGTGAGCAGGATACTGTAGATACACGGAGACAGCGGATAGGAATCAGCTGGTGCAGTCACAATGAAACACGGGAGAGTTGAGGTGAGCAGGATACTGTAGATACACGGAGGCAGCGGATAGGAATCAGCTGGTGCAGTCACGATGAAACACAGGAGAGTTGAAGTGGACTGGAAACTGTAGTAGCACAGAGGCAGCGGATAGGAATCAGCTGACACAGTCACGATGAAACACAGGAGAGTGGAAGTGGTCTGGAAACCACAAACGAACAACAGGAATCAGCAGGAGCTGAACACACGAGGAAACACAGGAACACCTTCAGAGGCTCATGGGGAATGAGACTCCAAGATCAGGCAACGAGGTATTGACCTCAGGTGCTTTAAATAGGGAGTGTTGCCTGATCAGCCAATTAACTAAAAGGAACATGAACTGAAGGTTGAAAAGGGCTGCACATGCGCAGACCCTCAGGATGGTGGACGGCCACGGTTCCTAAACACACGAGATGTAGCACTCACAGTCTGGTGAGTGACAGGGACCAAGCCCATTTGATCAGGGTGGATTATTCCCAGGAGCATGAGTTTTAGCCGATTGGCAAGGAGCTTGGCATAAAGCTTAATGTCTACATTGAATAAGGATATTGGCCTATAGCTCGAGCACTGTGACGGGTCTTTGCCTCCTTTAGGGATCACCGTTATATGGGCTTCCAAAGATTGCTTGGAGAAGAAGGTCTCCTCTGACATGACATTGACACCTGGCACCATCAAGGGAATGAGTTTACATTTAAAGGCTTTGTAGTAAGAGATAGAAAAACCATTGGTTTCAGGACTTTTGTCCGAGGGGGTAGACTTTATTGCATGGGGAAACCGACCTCTCTTAAGTAGGAAAAATCTGGGAGACATCTATCCAGTAAATCAGCCCAGGGAGCTTTTCCCGAAATAGGGAATAAAAAGAGTGGAAGGCTGCCGCGATGTGAGTTGTAAGCTGCCATTCTTTACCCTTATCGTTTTTACCATAGCTATGAAAGTTTTAGCTCTTTGAGAGCTGACTTTGGTTCCCAGCTTGCTCTCTTCTTGCTTAATCTTGAAGTCTTCTGGCTTGAGACTGTGTCCTCCACATCCTGAGGCGTCTTCTGGCTTGACACACTGTCTTCTGCTGTCTTCCACCACTTTCTGTTCTCTTCTCACTTCTGCCTCCACTGCCGAGCAAAACATCAGACTCTTATTGGCCAGACAGATGACCGCCAAAAGTGGGTGGGTGAGGAAGCAAAAGCCTGGATTGACTGGCTACGGTATCGAATTCAAATCTTGTGGGGTTCCCTGATTGACTCTCCATGTTGACCTTCATTGGTTCACAACCGAATCTCAACAGATTTGTTGGATTCAAAGCCAGAAGATGCAGAGGACACAGGTGATGCTGTAGACTGAACGGTTCCACACCAGTGACCAGGTAAGTTGTAAAGAAATGGGCATGGTGTATGAAACCAGTGTTACAACCCCTTAATCTAATCCATACCTGGACCGCACTTTTTAGCCATGTTGTTATTCGGAAGTATCAGTGATGGGACTATAACATCTCCTTGGAAAAGTACTTCAGGGGTTAAATTCCACCTCCACAGGGAACACTCAGAAGTTGAGTCAATAAAGCTACCATTATTATTTCTGTTTTCTCCCTATTGTCCACTAGTAAGCTCTACAGACAGCCAGGAGTCAGACCCAGCAGAGGACACATGAGGGAAGACACCTGGGGAGGTAGGGGAGGGGGCTGGATAGTGTGAGAAGCTCACCAATCGAGACCATTTGCAACTCCCCAGGCCAGGTAGTTCCCAAGGTGAGATTATGAGGTGATAAAAGAGGCTACCCTGGGAGCTGGACCCGTATGTCACTGACTTTGGCCAAGAGGTGATGCTCTGCCAGAGAGATGCTGTGGAACCTATCTCACTGGATTTATTTGAACTGATTTCCTCACTTGTTGGACCTGCTATCGTTAAGGGGGCCGTGCTGAATTTAATTCTGTTCTGTAGAATAAATCATGCTTCTATTTTTCCTCTAATACCGTCAGGGCCGGATTAAACATAGGGCTAACTGGGCTACAGCCCAGGGGCCTATGGCATCCAGGGGGCCCCCGGCGCGATCAGTGCTGCTGAGCACTTTCACTGCGGTCCTTCTCCAGCGTGCTGTAGTCTCCTTACTGAGGAGATCTCGTGAGTCTCACTCTCACGAGATCTCCTCAGTAAAGAGCGTACAGCGCGCCGGAGAAGGAGGTAAGGGTCGGGTGGGGGGAGCTGGCAGCTCGGATCACAGGGGGGGGGACCCTCACGTTGGAATGGAGGCCCCCTTAGCCCAGGGGCCTCCATTCCCTTAATCCGGCCCTGAATACCATAACTGAGTGATTTGGGAACGACATATCTTCACATAAGTGAAGCTCTCCTCTTATATCTAGGTGACCTTCCACATCTCAACCAGTAGACCTGGATATCTGGAATATCCTATGCCTTAGGTGACAGGATCTTATAGGTCTCCATCTGGCCACTTGTTGGTGTCTGCTTATAAGCACAACTTTGTTCAATCAAAAAATGAAGAATCAGTTTTTATACTTTTGTTCAAGCAGGACCATGGCAGATGCCAGGAGGCTCTCACAATTCCTGGTGAGGCAGCTTTTTTTCATACAGTTGTATGTGTTATCTGCCAGGAGCAAAGAAACCTGCTCCAGCTGCGACAGATATTGTGGGACCTGCCAGATTATGTGGCTCTTTGTAAAGCTGGGTACACACTACAGAAATTTCGACCAACTTTTTATGCCTAGCGATTTTACATGCGATCGATGGTCCGATCGCTCGGTCCATGGACTGCATACACACTAGCCTTGTTTAGGACGATAAAGGGAAGAGCGGACGTCCCTTTAGCGACTTTTTACAGCCATGTTGTCGTGAGCAATGATTTTAATTTTGTACACACTACAGCGACATTTGCGGGAAATATAATGAGATACCAAAGACATTAGCATAAAGGGGCAGAGCTTTCGCTATAGTTAACTCCCAAAACAGCATAAAAACAGAAGGCTACACTGTCTCTTCATTCATTCCTATTTGTAAACCTACAATGGCTACAGTAGTACCAGAACAAGCAACTGCGCTTTTCCTGCTTGCTGTGACAAGAAGACTGCTGGTACAGAACCAAAGAGAAAGAAGGAGAAAGAGTAGATCTTGTTGGAGCAAAGATTGGTTCAAGAGGAGAGACACGTTCTCTCATATGCCCCTGCTACAGGAGATACGGGACAACAACCCAGATGACTTTAAGAATTTTCTTCGTATGAATGATTCAAATTTTCAGGAACTGCTCCAACTAGTAACCCCTCTCATCCAGAGGGAGAACACCCAAATAAGGAGACCCATACAGCCAGAGCAAAGACTGGTGGCAACACTAAGATTTTTGGCAACAGGGAGAACACTTTCAGATCTTAAATACAGTACGGCTATTTCACCTCAAGCTCTTGGCATGATAATACCTGACACCTGTGATGCTATCATCGAAGTTCTCAGTGAGCAGTATATGAAGGTTGGTGAAAAGCAATAGTATTTATTGTAAAAATAGCGGTTTATTAACATATATATTACCATATATAACATTGTAAAAATACATTTAACTTGGAACGTGCAATGCATAAATTATTTGGACCAGAGCAACAGTTTATAATTGTTGGTAGTGCAAAATTTCGCTTGTGTCCATACCAGATGTGTCCCCTGCGTAATGTGGCATCCTTCCTGATGCTATTGGCATGGATGTCATACAAGGTTGAGACATTACACTTTGTCCACCCATGGTACCATGCTCTAACTGTGCTGTCTGAAATGTGTATGATTGTTTGTGTCTGTGGTTAGTTGTGGAAATAAATGTGTCCGGCCACAAATCTTCAGCGGTAGCCGTACACATGATGTCACACAGCAGCCGCTCCATTTCAGCTTGTATGCGCTTGCTACTACTTCTCGTTTTGCTAGCTATTGTTGCTCCCAGGAAATCAAATGTGTCCTGTTCCTTTGTTTTTGTTATCAGAGTGTTAGCGCAATCAATCATCTTTTCTGCTAGTACATTACTTTCTTGTATTTCCTTTATTCTGCGTCTCTTTCGCTTCTAATTGTTTTTTTGCTGTTGTACCAGCTTGGGTCACGTCCTGGCTGTGTGTTAGCTGGCTTTCACATGCAGTGCAATTAATTGTTTTAGCATCCTGGGGGTAAATGTATCATACCCCGGTTTTTGCAACTCGCGGGAGATCGGCGTCTTCGCAGCTTAAATTTAAAGCGGCGCTGCCTTGTAAAGGGAAGTTTAAGGCAGAGCCGCTTTAAATTTAAGCTGCGAAGATGCCGATCTCCCGCGAGTTGCAAAAATCGGGGTATGATACATTTACACCCTGGTCTTCAACTTCCAGCAAGAGCTCATCAGACAATAGTGCAGGCTGAAAAAGAGCAAACGAATGAGGGAATGCAATTGCATGCATGTTCATCTATTTACACATCTTTATGTTCCAGTTTCCATCGACAGAGGAAGATCGGAAAGTGATAGCGGAAGACTTTTGGACAAAATCGACAAAGCAGTGATGGCCTGTTGGGTTCTGCATAACTATCTGCGGCGTAAAAGCAACAGTGGACGTACCACTCAGGCCAATGTGGAAAGTAATGCAGAGGACATGGAGATAGTAGGCTTGACACCATTAGAGTGTGGACACTCTAAAAATAGTAGTTAATTGGCAAAATTAAATTGGGAAGCGTACCTAACGTATTTCAACGGTGATAGTGTCGTGCCATGGCAGAATAATTGCCTATGGCAACTGTTTTTATACATGTTATGCATTGTTATTGTGTTGTTGATTGTTTGAACATGAATAAATCAGTTACATGGCAACATCATAATGTACTGTACTTACTGTGCCGCTTGCAGGTATATCATATGCTTGCTCTACCTCTGTGGATGAACTGCTGTCTGTGGGCATGCTGCTAGTGGACATACGTCGTGTTTCTTGGTCCCTCACAAAGTGTAACAGATCAAAGTACTATAGGTTTGGCACATACACGTCTTCAGCTGCAGCTCCTGATTTTTTTGGCTGCTTCAACTTTATTTAATTCTTTTTTATACACAGTCCTAAAGTTCTGGATCTTGCTTTTTGCCCATGCAACAGTTGCTCCAGTGTGATATGGCAGACATGCTTTTACAAGCTCTTGCATTGCCATGTTTCGCATCATTCTGTTAGAATACTCTTTAGATTTGGCTTTCCACAAACATGGGTGAGCCCTGTAGATCTCAATAAAATCCTTCATTAGGTCAGCATTTCTTTCGTAAGCCATTGTGTTCTGTTTGGGTATAATAAAAAGAAACATATGTCCCATCTGTGCTGTACAATAAACCAATGCAAGTACACATGTGTGCACCAATCAGAAAGAACTTACCATATATGTGAACGAATGATCAGGTCAGAAGAATCATAAAATCCCTTCATATGTAATGATCATGAACGGGTTAAAGTTATAGAAAAAAGAATCCATACACGAGGTTATTATACACGAATAGGCATCACCCACAATGCTCCATTCTCTGCGGGTATCATCACTGATTGGTACACAAGATAAACAAACGCCCATGTCTGAGTGTATAAAATTATAGAGGAGCCTGTCTGGTGCCGAGTTACGTGAGAAGATGGCGAATGAAGAGAAGGTGTTAGTGGGGGTTGAAGCAATGGAGACGAAGACGCACTCACAAATGGTGCTGGAAGAGCCAACAAATGTTGGAAAAGTTATGGTGGGGGATGGAGATGCTCAAGAAGAATGTACTGCAGTTAAAAGAGCAAAGTCAATGAGCCCTAGAGAGATGGAGATAATGGTAAAAGTACTGGACCAGTACGACTACGACTGTCAAAAACGAAAGTACGGAAAAGTTAATAATAGAAAGGAATTGATAATGCAAAAACTACTGCGATCACTGAAGGAAAAACTTGGAAAGGAAATAATTAAATTCCAAGTGCAAAAGAGGTGGTCAGACCTTAAAAACAAAGAAGCTAGGAGACTGGAGCAAATCCGTAGAAACATTAAAAAAAGTGAGTAGCACGTGTAGTCGTTGTTATGTGCGTATTGTCGCTAACCAATAACGATTGTCGAACCTCGATTTGTGTTTCCAAAGCACAAAGATTTATTCGCAAATAGTAGAATAAGTATGCTCAAGCGAAGTAATAGTAAATACAGCCGTTACTTATCGCAGGCGCTCTGGATCCAGTGCAGTCATTCAATCCTGAAGTCTGGGGACAAGAAGTCTGCACTCTGGATCACAAGCTGCTGCTTATATACACAATCAAATACAGTAATACAATGAAGATGGAATAGCTTGCATCTATTGGTCCAGGTCTCAGGAAGGTCCAAGGGGTCGTCATCATTGGCCAGTCCATACAAAGGAATCCAAAGGAGGGGGTCATGTCTGCAGGGGGTATGCTCTGCTCTTCCCGCCAAGATTCCTTAGTCTTAAGTAGTTCATAATTCCCTATCATTCATAACTTGTGTATGCACTCTGCGATTCCCTCGCAGAGTGAACCAAACAGTAGGATATATAACGAGGTTCTTTATGATACCACTCATGATGTTATTCCTTCAACCCATTCCGTGTATTTCACTAATATGCATGTAACTCTGATATAACATATAAATACTACTATATTTCGACATAACTGACTATGTGTTGCAACTACCATTAATGTGTACTATTTTATAAGTATGCGTGTCTGTGCGAATGTATGGTAAAAGACTGATTACTGTTGCCGCCACGTGTAGTGGATGCGCACGATCTTTCACGCCGTAGCGTGCCCTTGTACGCCGTAGCGTATCGTACGCATCTTTTCAGACAAAGACAACCAAGTTTGCTAGACTTTAATTGAAATGACTTTATCCAATTTGCTGACTTCGACATCACCGTTTCAAGTTCAGGATTATACAATACTTCTTCACAGACCATGATCTCGGTATCTGGTACCACCCTTTCAGTCTCTTTCTCAGTGTTACTCCTATGGGACCATTTTCCACACTTCAACACAGTAGGAACACATTTGACAACTAAACCAATTGCTAAGATGACACCCAGTATAAGGAGAAGGAGCTTACCTACACTCGCAATCATTTCCTATACCCACTCCCCCAGACCGGAAAACCATTTTGCTGGGTTCAACCATGAGAACCAACTCGCCACCTTTTCCCCGACCTCATATAATGAAGAATTATGGCTCTTTCGAAATTCCCATTTCAGCTGCAAAATTTTATCCATCTTCCGGTCTATAACCTCTTTAGGGTCATCCGTATTATTAGTAATGTACGTGCAACATTTGACACCGAACTGGGTGGCCAGTGTCACACAGTACCCACCAGTAATAGAGGTGAGATAATTTAGTACCAGTCTATGTTGTACCAACTCCTTCTTGTACGCTTGTAGCTCCCTTCCAGTATACCTGAAAGTGTCATCATACATCTCGGTGATATTATCTATTAATTTGGCTAGGTCTTGGATATATTTAAAGTTTAATGTTCCCCGAGCGGTCCTGGTGAGATCTAGAGCAACCATAACTTGGAAACCAGTAGTTTCACTAATCAATTTTGTAGCTATGGGTACCTCACCAGGAATCATATTTCTCTTGCCACGGTGTTCATACTGTGTGTGTATGTATGGTGGTGATGTAGTCTTGTGAATATCAACCATTTCTTCATGAGTAATAGTCATGATTTCAGGAACCAGTTTAGCTAGGAAACACAAGCCCTTGGAACTCAGAGTCACCCAGGAATAAGCTTTTCTCCCACAAACAAAATACACATCCTCAGGGAGAACATAAGGAACAGTATGCCCATGAATTATATCACACAGAGTTTTGATAAAACTACCCATGCCTAGTGTCTTCATCTGCTCTAGACACGTGTCGGCATTAATGACATTTTCACATTTATCTGTAGAGACTTTTCCAATGGATACCTTCTTATGTTTGGTTATACGCCCTTACTTGTGACTTCCATCAACATTCCTGCCTAGTAGTGACCTTGTGAGTCTTCCTCTAAAATGAGTGTGGCGAGCCATTGTCTGATCTGATAGGTCAGCCTCCCAATTCTCCAGGCGCTTTGCATGAGATATGTTTAGGCACAGCAAAGATCTGCCTATGGAGTATTGTCGAAGCGTCAGACTAGGGGACCTAGTGTTATTGTACCTTCCTTCTATGGGCCTCCCACCCCTCAATTCAAGTACTTCAGATATGTTTAGAGGGAATGGCACTAGTCCTATATTATGCTGCCCTTGAGGCACGTGAGAGCACACCCAACACTCGGTTTGGTTTAGCACCTTACCCACCAGAGAGTGATAATCCTCCAAAGGATGCCCGCCTATATTCAGAGTACTGGGGGACTGGCATCGTTGGATGCATCTCTCTTCAACTAGGGAGTCACAGAACTTGCAGATACAGTATTCATCAGACAATAGCCCCTCACACTGCCTCCGAGTTCCTGAGCTAGCAGACCTTTTCATAACCCCTGGACCAAGTTTGATAATGGGCTGCTCAGAGTATCCTATTAACTTTTCTTTGGCCTCCATTTCATCCGTATCACTCCCAGAACTCTCCTCCGTCCTCCATCCTCCTTCACAAAAATAGAATGTCCTAGAAAAAGTAAAAACAAGGAAAATCCTGGAACAAAAGAAAAACAAAAACCGCCACTCCATCGCTGGAAAGATAGTCCTGAGGCAACGTCTCTGGTTCAGGTGTCTCAACTGCAGGTTTTAGGTCTCCCGGAACAGGCTCACGAGTGACAGCTCTATGTCGTCGGTCTGAGTTTTGTCTTGCACTTTCTCCGGATTATGGACTCTCCTGCAGTGGGTGGAATGGATCCAAGTGTCTCTCTCTGCAACCTTCAGTGATGTAGTACTGGTCAGCAGCACTTGGTACGGGCCTTCCCAACGGTCTGTTAAACAACCTGAACGTAAGAAATTGCGGATCATAACATAGTCTCTAGGTTCAACATCATGACAGTTCGTCTCTGGCATACCAGGTGACAGCATTTTTAGTTTTTGTTGTTGTTGTTTCAGCTGTCTACTTATTCTTATAAGATATTGTACAGTCACTTCATTATTACACTTTAAGTCGTCTTGTGGACTCACGATCAAATGAGGTTGTCGTCCGAACAGTATCTCAAAGGGGGACAGATTAAGAGGAGGTCTAGGAGTGGTTCGAATGCTATGGAGGACCAACGGCAAAGCCTCAGGCCATGCCAACCCAGTTTCAGCCACTATCTTACCCAGTTTGTTCTTGATAGTACCGTTTACTCTCTCCACCTTACCACTGGCTTGTGGTCGGTAAGGGGTGTGAAGTCTGCTACTGATTCCCATGAGTTTACACATATTTTGGAAGATATCACCAGTAAAATGGGTACCCCTATCACTTTCAATGATTCTAGGGATACCGAACCTACACACAAAGTCTTGTACAATTTTCTTTGCAGTGAACACAGCAGTATTAGTGGCTGCCGGATATGCTTCTACCCAACCGGAAAACACATCAATACACATTAACACATACTTTAGATTCCTGCACGGTGGTAATTGGATATAGTCAATTTGTATTACCTGAAAAGGTCCGTCTGTAGGAGGGATGTGGGATGGCTCAGTTGGAATAGTTTTCCCAACATTTTTCCTCAAACAAGTAAGACATGATATTGCTTTCTTACCAGCTTGAGAGGAAAATCCAGGAGCACACCAGTATGCTCTCACCAGTTTGCGCATACCTTCCTTACCCAGGTGAGTCAGGCTTTGTGCTGCTTCAGCCAGGCTTGGATAGTATGTTCGGGGAGCTACAGGCTTACCTTGTCCATCCCTCCAGAGTCCTGAGGACTCTTGACCACATCCCTTCGCCTTCCAGACCGCCTTTTCCTGCAGGGAACACAAATCTTGCATTTCAATTAATTTCTGCATGTCTAATGTCTGAAAAACCATCATAGTCTCGAGCGATACAGTCATAGGTTGCCCTGCTGCCCATTTAGCAGCTTCGTCTGCCCTGTTGTTGCCCAGTGATACTGGGTCTTCTTCAAAGGTATGGGCTTTGCACTTTATGACGGCTACTGTTCTGGGTAACTGTATCGCTGTCAGAAGTCCTTTTATGTGTTGTGAATGTGCTACTGGCGTACCTGCTGCTGTCGTAAAGTTTCTAAGACGCCAAAGGGCCCCAAAATCGTGCACTACCCCGAAGGCGTACCTAGAGTCAGTATATATATTGGCTGATTTACCCTCTGCCAATTCACACGCTCTACTTAGTGCTACTAGTTCCGCCACCTGGGCTGAGTGAGGTGGGCCAAGGGGTTCAGCTTCTACCACATCCTGATCGTCTACAACAGCGTAACCAGTACATAGCTCTCCTGTCTCTGTCTGTCTATGGCAACTTCCGTCTGTATAAAACGTAAAATCTACATTTTCTAAGGGGGTGTCACGTATGTCGGGCCTTGCAGTAAAGGTCTGATTCAGGTGTTCCATACAGTCATGCGTGTCAGTATTCTTGCCTAACTCATCATCAACCAGGGTCTCCTCACCTCCCACCCTTTGTGTCTCTAGAGACACATACGGAAGGTATGTAGCTGGATTTAAGGTGCTACATCGTTTGATGGTGATGTTTGAGGGTGCCATCAGGGCTAGTTCCCATTTTGTAAATCTAGCTGAAGAAACATGTCTGGTTTGGGCTGAATTTAACAGAGCTGATACAGCATGGGGTGTATAGATGGTTGAATTATGTCCTAATACTACATCGTCGCTCTTACTTACTAGAAGGGCCGTTGCTGCTACACTTCTGAGACATGTTGGGAGTTATCTTGCCACATTGTCTAATTGTGCACTGTAGTATGCTACCGGTCTGCTAGCGTCACCATGTTTCTGTGCGAGGACACCTGCTGCACAACCATCAGCTTCTGTACAAAATAGCTCAAAAGGCTTTTCATAATCAGGTATTCCCAATGCAGGTGCTCTTGTCAGACTATCTTTAAGATTAAAGAACGCTTGCTCTGACTCTTCTGTGTGTACAACACGTTCTGGTTTTGAGGAAGAGACTAGCTCCTGCAATGGTAATGCCAGAATAGAAAAACCTGGGATCCAGGACCTACAGTATCCACACATCCCCAAGAAAGTACGAATCTGCTTCTGGCTCTGTGGCAGGGTCATGTGTTGTATGGCCTCAATTCTGTCGGTTGTCAGGTGTCTTAGCCCCTTAGTGAGGCAGTGTCCTAAGTATTTGACCTTAGTCTGACATGGCTGTAGTTTATCCTTTGCCACCTTGTGCCCTGTTTGTGAAAGATGAAGCAACAACAGTTTAGTATCATGTAAACATGACATAAAAGAATCAGAGCACAACAACAAATCGTCCACATATTGAATTAGAACAGACCCATTGTGGGGTTGAAAGGATTGCAAACAGTCATGTAAGGCTTGGGAGAAAATACTGGGGCTGTCAATGAACCCCTGGGGTAGTCTGGTCCATGTGTATTGCACTCCCCTGTAGGAGAATGCAAAAAGGTATTGGCAGTCAGGGTAAAGAGGGACTGAGAAGAAAGCAGAACATAGATCAATGACAGTAAAATGACTGGCAGACGGTGGAATCTGCATGAGGATGACAGCTGGATACGGCACTACGGGGAATTGGCTCTCAACAACTTTGTTAATTCCCCTTAAGTCCTGGACTAATCTATAGCCCCTCCCCCCACTCTTCTTCACAGGGAAAATGGGACTATTTGCTGTACTGGCCGTACGGATTAAAATCCCTTGTTGTATCAGCCTCTCAATAACAGGATATACCCCTAGTTCCACCTCCGGTTTTAATGGATACTGTGGGATTTTTGGAGCTATCCTACCACTTTTTAGATTGACCATGACAGGGGCTACGTTTGCCATCAGTCCAGTGTCCTGTCCATCTCTGGTCCATAGGGAACCTGGTATTTCCAGCAACATCCCCTTTACTTGAGATGGACTTTGTTTTATAACAGGAGAGTGTAACATTAACCTTTGAGGGGTGTCCAATATGTCCTGTACCTCATGTGCAACCTTCTCGGGTATATCTAGGAACACACCATCTGAAGTACAGTATATGACACATCCCATTTTACATAACAAGTCTCTCCCTAGCAAGTTAGTAGGAGCCGCTGCAGCTAAGAGAAACGAATGCTTAGTATGCAGAGGGCCGATAGTAACTTCAGCGGGTTTAGTTAGAGGATAATGTAACACTTTTCCCGTCACCCCCATAGCTGGAATGGTTTTACTGGTCACCTGTAGATTGAAAGGAGAGGTTATCACAGATCGGGCCGCCCCTGTATCTACAAGAAAGGTTTGTTTCCTACCAGCTATGTCAACTATCATTGTTGGTTCTTCACTCTGACTCTCAGTTAACCTCACTGGCTGTAGACTACAGGTATGACCTGACCCCTAGCGCTGACTATTGATTTCCCGCGCAGAATTTGCTGCCGTAATATGCGCGGGTAGTTGTGAGTCTTCTAGTCTATGTGAATCCTTCCTTGGAGGATATCTATGTGACCCACCCCTATGTGTATTGAGTCTTTCCTTATTACAATCTCTCCTGTAATGTCCTTCCTCGTTACAGTTGAAACACCTGATCACTTTAGGTTTCCTGTTATATGGGTTGTATGCTGGTGGTCGTGTATGCACCCCTTCTAGAGCCTGTATACTTACCGTCATTAACTTATCACTTTTCTCTTCCCTTTTTCTAAAAAGATTCTTGTCATGCTCCACAGCAGACTCCCTAAGAGAGTCTACCGTGACGCCTCTCCAATTAGGTAATGTGGTTTGTACTCTCGTCTTTAAATTTTCTCTAAGGCCGTCCATCAGTACTCCTACAGCTACCTCTCTGTGATGTGGATCCTCACTTATGTTGGATATCCCAGTAAATCGTGCGATCGCTGTTATAGCTCTAGAAAAGTAATCTGAGGCAGTTTCACTATCCTTTTGTTTAATGGTGAAAATCTTACTCCAATTTACTACTACTGGAAAACAGATGGCTAAGTGTTTGACAATTTGTTCTATATTCCGTTGGTTAATCTCATCAGTCAAGGTGTCATCTTCCTCCAACAAACAATCTTCAATAAATTTTTGTATGTTAGTATTGGGAGGAAGACACGCCCTCAACACTACCCGCCAATCCTTACTGGTTGGTTCGTGAGCATTCCCTAAGTCTTTAACAAATTTCTGACATTTAGCTAACTCCTTTCTAGGGTCTGGGAATTCAGTCATAATGGAACGTAATTCTGATCTAGTCCAGGGACAATGCATTGTAACATTTCTTAAAGGAACTACACCATCTTTATCCGGTTTCCCATTGGGAACCGATATTGTGCGGACCGGGAATGCACCCTCTGGTATACTGACTTCAGGGGACACTACAGGATTTACTGGTCCTAGATTTAGAACGCTTTCACTCTTAGTGATCACGCTACTCTCACCTATCTCAGCCATTTTCTCATACTTGCGCTGAGCCTCTAGTACACAAACAGCATGGGCAATGGCCGAAATCACAGTGGGTTCATCTTCATTTTCAGATACACTTGATTGAAACTGGCTTAAAACAGGGTACAATTTAGCAATTTTTCTATTTTCAGTTTTAACAACGGCTGTACTTACCCCTCCCGCCACATAAGGTGGCGGGGGCGCACTTGCGCTGAGTTCACCACGCTTCTCAATGGTTACATCCGCCTCGCGCGCGCTTTTCGTCACGCCTACTTCCGGTTTGCATTCGCTGCTCTGCCACGTGTTACCTTCCATTTTCCACAATTTTAAACAATCATTATGTCTATTTCTCTTTTTTGTTGACTTGATCAACCATACTTTATCTTTTACAGTATTTAGTACCTCTGCATTAAAACTCCCTATTGTTGGGAAAGGCCTATCACAAGCTTTGGTCATCCCGACCCACGTGTCACAATACACAGTTGCATATGCACCATATTTCTTACACATGAGAAACCTCGCTGAACCAATAGGGCCTTCCTTAGGCAGTACACTGACCATCTCTAGCGTATGCTTAGCACCCATGTTGAACAATATACCTTCTACCCGGAACACAGACACACCGCAATGCTCTGTTCCTTCCGGCCAAATGTGAAATACAGACACACCGCAATGCTCTGTTCTTTCCACCTAATAATTTCAACTCTGTTGCTATACTCACCGCTAGAGATCTATAATGCTCGGTGAACGTATTTCCTTTAGCCGCGTTCACTCGCTTTTCTCGCACCAGGCGAGGATCCCTAATACAGAAATATCACTGTGGGCCCCAAGGGCTATCAGCTCCTCGATACCCTAGCTTAACCACAAAAATCTGCTGAGTTTATTATCGCTGGGAGCGCAAAGTCGATACAATCAACCTGCCTTTCCAGTATAATTCCTCCTAGCTGCTTCACCAATTCGCACTAACGGTGCGATCGGATTGCACTGCCTACCAATACTAATTATTAGCAAACCTTGCGATCTATTGGTAGCGCTTTGCGAAAAACACATATTCGCATTTGGTATACCTGCCCTATATACCGCCCTTCAGTTGGGCAATCCGCCTCGTCAGACAGCAACTGAGCACAATCCACAATTAAACAATGTATCTACATTACAACATCACACACTATACACCTTTTCTGCGCAGAAAATCAAAAGTTCCCAACAATAGTAATAATGTCTCAGAGGCTTTCACAAGTGATTATACTATGCATGTACAATAACTATCAAAACGATTGTTTAACCACGTGGCAAGTTTACCGGAAGTACGCACAGCAGGAAGTACACATACGCTATGCAATGCAATACAGTTAAAACGCACAATGACAGTAAAAAGAAACAGTTTTCTCTTTTGTCCCTAGGTTCTAGTTAGCGTGCCCTAGATAATGCAAAACGGACATTCGGTTTTGCAACACAGAGTAAAATTCAGGTTTTGAACACCATGCGTTCTTACCCGTTTATGACGCGTCTCCACCCTTTGTTGAGGAACCGAAATCCATTGGTCTTGCGTATCATCGGCAACGAAACCTCCAAAGCTCACGAGCCCCCAAATTGTTATGTGCGTATTGTCGCTAACCAATAACGATTGTCGAACCTCGATTTGTGTTTCCAAAGCACAAAGATTTATTCGCAAATAGTAGAATAAGTATGCTCAAGCGAAGTAATAGTAAATACAGCCGTTACTTATCGCAGGCGCTCTGGATCCAGTGCAGTCATTCAATCCTGAAGTCTGGGGACAAGAAGTCTGCACTCTGGATCACAAGCTGCTGCTTATATACACAATCAAATACAGTAATACAATGAAGATGGAATAGCTTGCATCTATTGGTCCAGGTCTCAGGAAGGTCCAAGGGGTCGTCATCATTGGCCAGTCCATACAAAGGAATCCAAAGGAGGGGGTCATCTCTGCAGGGGGTATGCTCTGCTCTTCCCGCCAAGATTCCTTAGTCTTAAGTAGTTCATAATTCCCTATCATTCATAACTTGTGTATGCACTCTGCGATTCCCTCGCAGAGTGAACCAAACAGTAGGATATATAACGAGGTTCATTATGATACCACTCATGATGTTATTCCTTCAACACATTCCGTGTATTTCACTAATATGCATGTAACTCTGATATAACATATAAATACTACTATATTTCGACATAACTGACTATGTGTTGCAACTACCATTAATGTGTACTATTTTATAAGTATGCGTGTCTGTGCGAATGTATGGTAAAAGACCGATTACTGTTGCCGCCACGTGTAGTGGATGCGCACGCCCTTTCACACCGTAGCGTGCCCTTGTACGCCGTAGCGTATCGTACGCATCTTTTCAGACAAAGACAACCAAGTTTGCTAGACTTTAATTGAAATGACTTTATCCAATTTGCTGACTTCGACATCGTGTAGTGTACCTGTTTGAAGGACTTTATGTATTTCATTCTACTGTCACATAAACCAATGCAAACGCATGATTATTGTTTTGTCAGAAGCAAGAATTAACGGTGACAAGGCCACTGTAGATACCACTGATGTAAAAACACCTGTTATCAAACAAGAAAAAATAAATGTGCCAGAGGGACCACAACACAAACTGATCTCGAGTAATGTGCAAGGTGAGCACATTTCAGGTGTTAGATTAAGACTTTTATTAACTTTATTACAGATATAGAAGTGTAATGGTAAACATTTTTTATTTTCTTGCTTCATAGATACCATCGTCATATCCGATGAAAGTTCGGAAGAAGAAAAAAATGTTTAAAGAAATGAAAGGAAATATTACCAACATCAAGAAAAAAATCTTCATGATACTTTTGATGACATGTATATGCTGTTTGCAACTGTTGTGCCACAAACCAGTAGCACCCTTTCAGTGTAATACTATTTTTTTTTTCACGTTTCATATTGTACTATACAAATTTTATATTGTTATTTTTTTTACCTGCAATAAAACTGTTGCATTAATACTGTGTGGTTTATTCAGAGTATTTTATAAATATTATTTAAAAAAAGGTTAATATGACTTTCTAACTTTAATAGTTTTAAAACTTTATAAAGGTTAAATGAGTGATGATTGCCAACATAGACGCAAAGGGTAATAACACACGTGCTTTATACACGTGTAACGGTCTGCAGCCAGACAGGTGCAATACACATCGATACAAAACACAAGTCAGTGATGTGCGGATTCCGCACCACGTGGGACTGGGACAGACATCAAAAAATTTACATACACACGCCCCCCAGGTCGAGGAAGTATCGGAGGATTGTCGTGGATCGGTTGGAAGTTTATACACACTACACAGCGGAAACGAGATTGGAACGAAAATATTAAATGGTACGACCAACCAAATGAGGCAACAATCATCCATTTGGGCAGACTTTCGACCATTGTGTCACTGCACACACTGACCCGAATTTTGAACGAGCGGTCGTATGTCGGCTGATTGAGCCGATTATTGGACGAAAACCGTGTAGTGTGTACCCAGCTTTACACAGGTAAGTAAATCAGTGCACTTTTCTTATCCTGCCCTTTATTGTTCCGTTAACTGCTTTCCTCTTAATCAATGTGGCCATGTCTGCAAATCATATCAGTAATCCCCATTGCAAGAGCAGTCAGAGAGAGAATAAAGACAATAGGTGCCATACGGGTTAACAGCATTACATGCAATATTAGAATCTGTCAACACTTAATTCCAATAGCTCATAAATAGTGCTTCATATAATATGAGAATCATGATAGGAGAGAGTGCTGTAGTTACAGTAAAAATGTAAGCAAATTACATGTTCTAAGTACATGTTCTAAGTCCACACTGCCCTTCAATAGCAGCTCATTTTATATACAATATATTGAGAGACAGCATACAGGAAAAATTATTACAATGGGTAATAGAGCAAAAACATTGCTGCTTTTAGTTTAAAGGTCCTACTGCATATCTGCATTTAATATTTAATTGTTTCCAGAAGTCACCTAAAATCATTATACACTCTCTGGCTGTTGTTTGCAATGTGAATTGTTTACAACCAACTGATCAGAAATGGGTGTTATCCGGTGGACCAATAGAAAGCGACTTTCTCCCACCCACATTAGTTCAGATAGGGATGTGACTAGCCCCTGGACCCAGATACTTTATTCTGGCTGGATGTATTGTATGTAGGTCACTAGAATGCTTTCTGGAATGTATAGAGGTTATTCTACTCCCTGCATTGAATACTAGTGAGATCAGGCTGGTAGGTGTTGTATTTCATTACAGCTCTTTGACATAACAATTTTTAATATTTTTCATTGTTTATATAAACCAGCCACATTATACAAACCATAATTGCACATTTTTTAACTTACCTGCTGTTCTATTGCAGATTGCTGGTTAAGGAGTTTAGGCCACTAGCTTGTGTTTGCCCTCCAGGCCAAAAGTTACCAGGCCCACCCACTGCTGGTCAGGAGGAGGGGCATTAGCTGAACAATGACACTTGCAGAAGAGAGATTCAGGTAAGGAAAAATAAATTGCTTACAAAGTCACTTACTCCCTGGCAACAAAATACATTCCAGTAATAGCATGTAAACGGTTATGGAAAAAGAAAGCATTGGTTCCAATGATTCCATAACCACTAGCATTTGTATTTGCAGTCGGGATTGTTGCAGCAGGATTTTGCTGATACTACTCACTCCAATTGCTTGCACTGAAGTGCATGACAATGGATAATCAGCCTTAGAGTATAGGCCGGGAAGGGGAGCCAATGACGGCTTCCCTTCGGCAGTTTGAATCTTTGGCACCGCAGCAAGCCAATAAAGGCCTGCCGCATCACCATATAAGCCGTTTGGCACCGCCATCTTCAATTCAGTGCGACCTTGTAGCCAGAAGTAGAGGTCGTTATGGGATGTCCTGAAGCAGAGAAGATGTCGGTGGCAGCGGCGGAAGTGGCAGGGAGCCTTTGTAAGGGTTAAGAGCTACTCTGCCATGAGAAGACAATGAGAGAGGCGCTGTGTCAAGATAAGAAAATTCCGGAAGAGAAGAAGAAGAGCGCGGCAGCAGAGGGCCCTTGTAAGGGCCAAGAGCTACTCTGCCAAGAAGACGCTGGAGATTCATGCGCCGAACAGAAGAAGAGGCATCACCGGCTGGAGGATCTGGAAGACCCGAAGAGGCCGGTGCAAGTTGAGCATCCTGCGCAGAGCAGGTAAGTAGAAACCCTTTATGTAAGTAGTGTATAAGGCCCGTGGGCACAATTCGAGCACTAGGCCTGTGGAACCTCAGTGGGAAAAAGGCCCAGCCGCATTAGGAGATAGGCAGGTTTATTGGGGGCACAAGGCCCATTAGTTTATTAGTTTAGCTGGGCCCCAGGCCCATAGGGTTAGTTGAGGCAGGGCACAAGACCCTGGTTAGTTGAGGCAGTGCACCAGGTGCTTGTAGTGAAGGCATGGCACAAGACCCTTGTAGTTAAAAGGGCACAAGGCCCAAATACTTTAGTTTATTTGGGTGCTTATGTTTTAGCAGGGCAGAAGTCACTTAAGTGCAGAGAGGCGCAAGGCCCCTGAGTCTTGAGGGGACTATGCCCTGTGAAGTTAGAGAGGGCGTTAGGCCCTGTTTGTTTAAGTGGGCACTAAGCCCTGGGTATGTTAGGAGGGCATTAGTCCCTTAAGCTAATGAGATATTAGGTACTTTGTGAGTAAGCCTTAGGCTGTTGAGGGTAGAGTACGAGGCTCCCCCATCTGGTCTGGAAGGGCATCCAAAGCCCTGAGGCTTAAGGGCCAGGTTCAGGCGGCAGGTGGAGGCCTGTACGGATACGGGTGGCCTAGGACAAGTGAGCAACAACAGGATCGGTCTTCTCCCAGAGTAGAAGTAGTAACCATTGATGAGGTGGTCACTGGCAGGTAACACACCAAACTGTTCATTGTTTTGTAAGCCAATCTGTCTCTCTTATAGCAACTTCCCTATAGGAACCAAATGCCAGGCTCCAGCAATGGAGGACGCGTTAAGGCGATCAGACGTGAGGTGTAGTTCTCAAATTGCAGTTGAGAAGGGCACGGTGTATCTCATAGTGGTCCATCAGGATCAGGGGAGTACCTGGGGTGTTGGGAAGGGGATTGCAGTTTGTGTGACTTTGTCACCCTAGGCACCTGTTACACCGCCTGCCCCTGTGCCCCACCTTCATAGTCAACACAAGATTATGGGAACTGCTATTCCAGTAAACTCGCTAACCTTGAAGGAAATTAAATCAGGACCTTTGTCTTCTAATTATATTTGTTATTTATATTTATCCCTGGCGGTAACACTTTGAAGTGATTTATTAAAGGTCTTTCCACCCTTTAATTAATCGGCCCCTTAGTGTTTGCAAAATCTCCAGTGAGGAATCCTTGACAAGCAGTGTCTCAAAACTCCTTTATCGAATGCCCTAATGGAGTTTTCAGAATGATAACTAAAACCCATAATGTAACAAAACTTTGCTATTGTATCTGTCATCCTTAGGCACAAATATGTGGCATTGGCATGGTCGTGCCTCTGTTCATGCTCATCACTTCTGATCGGCAGCCACTACCACTGGTTCTCCCCACCATTTTGACTCCAGCAGAAGAGAAGGAAGGAAAGGCATTAAGAGGGGAGAAGGGGAAGACAAGGTGATGGGGGAAGGGCAGCCACAAGAGAATAATAGGTTTTGAGAGCTAATGGCAAAATAAAGTTGGGGAACAGATGGGATGGGGGCATAGGGAGACATACACACAAGCTGGCTGGCTGGCTTTCGGCTAGCTGGCTGGTCAGCTTGGAATCAGGACAGAGTGAGTGTTCCTTCCTTTCATCACACTGCTCCCCCTCATTTATCACCACACTGTGCCACTTCGTCCTCACCACACTGTCTCCCCTTCGTCATCACCACACTGTGATCCCTACTTCACCACATTGTGCCCGCTTCTTCTCCAAACTGTGCCCCCTTCTTTATCACCACACTGTGCCCCCCTTTCATCACCATACTGTGCCCCCCTCTGATCACCACACTGTGCTCCCATCTTCTTCTTCACAATACTGTACCCCATCCTTCTTTACCACACGGAGCCCCCTTCTTCATCACCAGACTGCATCCCTTTCTTCTTCACCATACTGTGCCCCCCTTTCATCACCATACCGTGCCAACTTATTCTTTACCACACTGTTCCCTTTTCACCATACTGTTCCTCTTTCTTTTTCACTATACTGTTCCCCCTTCTTCTTCGCTACACTGTGCCCGTCTTTCATCACCACACTGTGCCACCTTCTTATTCTTCACCACACTGTGCCCCCTTCCTATTTACCATAGTGTGCCCCCTTCTTTTTCACCACACTGTGCCCACTTTTTTCTCACAACACAATACCCCTTTTTCTTCACCACACTGTGCCCCCATCCTCTTCACCATTCTGTGCCCCTTTCTTTTCCCCATACTCTGCCTTCTTCTTCTTCACCACAATGCACAATGCATCACGCTGTGCCCCCTTCTTCTCCCCCACACGGTGCCACCTTCTACTTCTTCGTCACACTGTGCCCCTTCTTCATCCAATTTTTCATTTACCTTCCTATGGTCTTTTTTTCTCTTGTCTTCTTCTCTTGTGTCTCTTTTCTTCTGACAGCGGCTCGCCTCAGCGTGGCTCTTCACTAACAGTGTCGGGACATGATGATGATTGTATGCCCGACATTCAGTGAGGAGAAGGGAGGAGGGTGCAGGGCACTGGAGTGATGCACTGATCATGAATTGATCCGGCACTGGCTTCGGTTTTGTGTAAAGGTCTGGATCCGTCCTTGTTTGATGGCACAACATACCATCAAACAATTTTTAAATGGTACGGCATAACGGCCCGTACCATCCTACTAGCGACACTGACTTGCATCCACCATTTATATTACTATATCAGAGTTTGTAGCTGTATGTGGTCAGCAAGGCTCATTTACTAACAGCAGCTTCAGAGTATGCAGACGCATAAAGCATTTTATTTTGTGTAAATGTTCCAATTTGTCCACATTCCGCTTAACAAGGTGCACACCCAAAAACTAGGTTTGAAAGTACCCTTTGCTCTGTGCAACCATTTTTCAGGATTTCAGGATAGTTGCAAAGTTTTATGCCAGAAACAGTAAAAACATAGTAATGAATATTAACCCATAATGGTGTGGGGACACAGGACTTTCTTTCCAGAGAGAATTACAGCTTCCACAAAATTATATGTAAAGGTGTCATCTCCAGTTCTGGCCTGGCATGGCAACTTTAACACATATAGAAAATGTACATTTTTATATTTATTAATTTTATAGCACAGATTTTCATATTGGATTAAGTTTTATATTTAGTATGATTGCTATCAGCATAAAATTCAGTTTCCTTTTTTGGGCTGTCAGTTTAACAAAAGCTAGACAGTCATAACAAATACCGATCATGGTAGTTTAAACAAGGATTAAATGCTGTAAAATAACACATTTTTTGAATAATTAGATTAATGCACCGACATAATTGCAGAATGACCGAGTTTGACTGAAACTCTGTCTCACTTGGATACAATGGAGACTATCACATTCTCTAAATGTAGAAAATAGTCATGTATGAAAAGTTTGGATAAAAGTAAAACAAAAGTATGACATGTTTATAAAAATCACATTTATCACAAAGCACAGTTCGGGCAGTCAGACAATCTGTTCTGCAGTTTAAACATTTTCATTGACTTCAAAAAGGCCACTGGGTCTGATAACTCTTGGGATAACTCTACACAGCCAAGCCTCAAACATTCTTTCTATAAAATATGATTGCACTTTCAATCCTGTGTAATTTATCTCGTAAATTAAAACTGGATTTGCAAAGATTCTAATGGCAAAAACAAGGCCAAAATGTTCTTAGAAATGTTTACAGATATGAGACATTTCCCATTTCCCATAGGTAAAGTTTTTCAGTGTGGCCAAAATGTTATAGTAACTTCAGAGCCAGGTGCCAAACCAAACAGGAACTTTTCAAAACCAATCTGGACGACAGGGCCGAAGGACAATTTAATGAAATCACAGCCATATTAATTCTATGATACAGTACTATGAAAGAGGAATAACGCACCAAAAGAGTTACATTTAAATGGAAATAAAAAGTACTGAAGACAGACAGACAGAACAATAGATACTTAGAATGAAATTAAAATAAAATGTAATGAAAATAGAACTTTATGACATGTAATAAGCATAACACAAAATGTCTGGTTAAGTCTTTAGTGTTCTATATAACCTTTTTGAATCGGTGACCTTATATTTGCTGAAGTATTTGGCTCAGTCCCATGAAAACATCTGTTCCCTTTGCAGGTACACGGAGAAGACCTTTCTCTCTGTTGGATTCGAGGTATAAAATCTGTGACCTTTTCTGACGATTCTCTCAATTTATACCACCTTTAAATCAACTTACGGACTAACAGCAGCAGGTCCACTTCCCATCACCCTCTCCCAATGTGCTGGACTAGTGGACTGCTGTGAGGACTGCTTCAGTCATGTCATCATATGACAACATGTGGGGAAGGGGCCTGAAGGACGCATCTGTACACATTCCACAGAGGAGTCACTTTAAAACACTGACAGATGCATCTGTCACATTGCACCTTCAACTAGCCTGATACACGACGGCTTGACACGTTAAAGCTGTCCACCAGTGCCTGTAGTGCATTTTCATTAGTCAGCCTTTTCTAAGGAGAACTGATAAATGTTAAGCCGTTTATCTAGCATCAAAAATCTTGGTATTGCCAGTGCCTACACTCACCTATATTTCAGTCAGTCAGGTATGTAACATAATTATTGCTATGCTTGTTACAAACAGGTAAAACTCAATAGCATTAGCATTGGGCATCACAGGGATCACTTGAAAAAAGTTGCAATGGGAAGTTGGTCACTGTTTCAAACGATTGTTTAATCAGCAATGGAGTGGGTCTGTTGTGCTTGTTACTACAAAAACTGACTGCAGGTGTAATAATAACAGTGCCACGCTATATTATAAGTAGCTAAATTCATCTAGTCAGCCATTTAATAGAAGAAGTGGAGCCAGGAGCTTAAACCAGGCTCACACTTCCACGTACATGCAAGGCCCCATGCACACTCAATAGAGCAGAATGGAGCGGTGGTAGTCATATCTCCGACGAAAGAAATATCAACATTTATCCTCATCACCATTTATTTATATAGCGCCACTGATTCTGCAGCGCTGTACAGAGAACTCACTCACATCAGTCCCTGTCCCATTGGGCTTACAGTCTAAATTCCCTAACACACACCCACACAGACTAAGGTCAATTTGTTAGAAGCCAATAAACCTACCAGTATGTTTTTGGGAGTGTTGGAGGAAATCGGAGTACCCAGAGGAAACCCACGCAAACACGGGAGAACATACAAACTCCACCTAGATAAGACCATTGTTGGGAATTGAACTCATGACCCCGGTGCTGTAAGGCAGAAGTACTAACCACTTAGCCACCGTGCTGCCCATATTTATCCTGCTGACATGAAAATGCCGACAGGCTAAATGCCGATATTTCAATTTCCCTGACACAGACAAAATACAGATATTGTGATTGCTGAAAGTGAAAATGCCATCAGTCACAATGGCTACATTAAATCGCTAATGCCAGCGGGTCCATTGGTGAACTACAAGACGCAGCAAGCCCAGCCTGCCATGAACAGTCTGGACATTCTGGTGCTTGTAGTACTACAATCACTAGCATACTCATGACTACCAGAGCATGCTGGTTCTTGTAGTGCAGCAATGCAAAATGTAAATTAAAAACACTCCTCGTTTAAACCACAAAATTTTAATAAAAAAAAAAGATTCATGCTCATTCCTTCTTCTGTATGATCCAGTCTGCTAAGCTTTAAATCCAAATTGCGTTATTAAAAAAACAAAAAAAACATATCTGGCAGCTTGATCCCCAAAATAATCCACCTGGAATATGCTAGGCAAAAAAAGAAAACTCTACCAGAGACACCGAAACAGCTTCTGAACACAGATGCAACCCGCCGCATAATGAAATCTAACAGCCGGCAGGTTTATTTATAACCTGGGGCTTGCGTCACTGACAATATGGGACTGACGTCAGAACTTACTTTTTGAGTGTTTATTGCTGGCGATACCCCTGCTATGTATAGGGCAAAATTATCACCGGCAATTGGGCATTTCATCTCTTTTATAAAGGGAGCCATTTTGTTTTAAAATTAATCAGAAAATTACAAATACTTATAACAGTTAAGACCATGTATTGAATCATTAAACTTTTACTCCCTGGAGTTGCGTTTCCATCAAAAAATACAAGTGTAACCATATGTGAAAATGCATATAAATGCTATGTATTTGTGTATGTCTTTCATATGCGGTTCCTATGTGGTATATACACAGTTCATATGTCCTGGACGTGTTTGCAAATATATCCAGAATGCAGGCGGCAAGCGGCTTTTCTCACTCATTGCAATAGGAAATAGCCACTCATTTGAATGGAGATTCCTTCAGATCCACTATATGCAGAAACCCCTTTCCATTAAATTAATCTGTGTGCTAGGTGCCATCTACTGGGTAAAACAATTTTGCCTTGGCCTAACTGTGGCAACAGAGTTTATGGACATGTCTGATAGTCAAAATACAGGCAGAGGATACTGGCCGTTCTGATTGAGGTTATAATAGAACATAATCGGAATGGAGGAACATCCTCTGCCTGTCCCAAGGCTGCCTGCTTCAGGCCATGTACTGTGTGGCTGCTGGTAAGCCAGCCTAAAATTATACCTCCCTTCCCATCAGCTAGTCCGTCCCAGGGGTTGGTGTGCTATGAACATACTGTAATGTAAAAAACGGTGTAAATTAGACCTGTCTGCTGTAGCGCCTGCAGGGGAACGGAACAGACACACACAGATGTCTTACCTTATAAACGATGGACCACCAACCTTCTGCTTTAGATCCACTCCAGCCTCTCTCCATCTTCAGTGAAGGTCTGACTCCTGGACCCTACAGGAGAGTACACTAAAGGAGACAGACAGGTGTCATAGAAAAGAACTTTCAGTACATTCCAGGCCAGCGGCCAACTCGCCAATAGCCACAGGCCTACCTTTACTAGCCTGGAACCTGACTACTCCAGCCTCTGATCACCTGCCTTGGGCAACCCCTGTCCACCGGTACTCAGCCACTCCGCAGGCCTCCAAGCGCCGCCTGAACACTGGTCTTTAAGCAAACCTGTCTTAGGGCTCAGGACTTTGGGTTCCCCTACTGGACCAGATAGAGGGGTCTCGTATGCCACTCTCAGCCTACCACTACACTCCCAAGGAACCAGATGTCCCACTACCTCAAGGACCTAGCACCCTATAAGTGAACAGGGCCTAGCACCCTCCTACGCTAACCAGCACTTACAGCCCTCCTAAGCCAACTATGACCTGCTGTCCTCTAACACTATCAGGGCCTAACGCCCTTCTAACAACATAGGGCCTGACGCCATACTCTACCGCTAAGGGCCTTGCACCCTGCCCTAACTCTAAGGGCCTTGCGCTATGCACTAACTCTAAGGGCTTTCTGCCTTGCTCTAACTAAAAGGGCTTTCTGCGCCCACTATCTACTGGGACTTCTGCGCCCACTAACTTCTGTGCCGACTACTAGGCCTTCTGCACTCTAAATATTGGGCCTGGTGCCCACTACCTAATTATGGGGTCTTGTGCCCAGACAAATGGGCCTTTTATTCCAGCTAACTAATGGGGCCCTAGTGACGCCTGTACCTATTAGGCTTGATGCCCACTAACTAACTATGGGCTAGTGCTCAACTAACCTAACTGGCCCAGGGCCTTGTGCTGTGTCCCCCCCCTCACTTGTCAAAGGGCCTTGTGCCCAACCTGCAGGAGTATTTATGCTTACCTGCTCCACGCAGAATACTCAACTTGCCCCTCCAGCCAACTGTGCCTCCTCGCCTATTTGGCGCATTGGTCTCTGTTGCCTTTAGGCAGGGGCTCTCCTAGTCCTTATAAGGTCTCCCCATCATTTATATCTTCTTGTTCTTGATCCCGTCGCCTTCTGGGAAGAGTAACTCCCAGCCCTTACATGGGCCCTCTGCCGCTGCGGCCTTCTTCTGTCCCGTGGCTGTCTTCTCATGGCAGGGTAGCTCCTAGCCCTTACAAGCAGGGCCCTCTTAAGAACATCTTGGGCCCCCAGGCACAGCCGTGCACCCGGGCCCCTATATATAAAAAAAATAAAAATTATTATATATATGGGCCCTGCAGCCCAGGGGGGCCCATCGGAGGCAGCAAAAAAAATAAAAAAACCTGAAAAAAAGGAAGAAAATACTTACCTTGCGGTCAGCTGGCGATCCGGCTCCCTCCCTGGTCTCCTCCTCCGTCGCACTCCGCAATGGATGTTGGGGCGGGCGTGATGATGTCACGCCCGACATGCACTGCGAGCGCGACGGAGGAGTATTTTCTTCTTTTTTTTCAGGTTTTTTTTTTTTTGCTGCCTCCGACGGGCCCCCCTGGGCTGCAGGGCCCCCGGGCACCTGCCCATTGTGCCCAATGGAAAGACGGCCCTGCTTACAAGGGCTCCCTGCCAATTTTGCCGCTGCCGCCGCCGCCTTCTTTGGTTCTGGACGTCCCACGATGTCATCACTACTGGGCTCCGCCGTCACACTGAAATAAAGATGGAGACACCCAGCGGCTTATATAGCCACGGACGCGCTGTCGTCACACAGCATCAACTCCAATCAGGGCTCGCCACGGTGCCAGACTTTCAAATCGCCAGGAAGTGAGCCCTGATTGCCTTACCGATCCGGCCAATAGCGGGACAGCCACTGCAACAACTGGAGGGAGCCCACTGGCCGCTAGACTGGCAGGTGAACCCGTTACACTGCAATACAAATGCATGCAGGCAGAAGTATAAACACAAATATGTATGGACACATAGGGGTAAATGTATTAAGTGCCAATTTCTGCAAGTCACCGAAAATCAGGGAGGTTGCAGTCCAAATTTAAAGCGCTGATGACTTTAAAGGCAAAATAATGCCTTTAAAGCCACTGCTGCTTTAAATTTTGACTGCAAACTCACCGATTTCCGGTAACTTGCAGAAATTGTCACTTAATACATTTACCCCATAGAATAGAATAGGTTTTATTTACTACCATATTACATGTGTTTGCATGCATTGTACTTGCATTAAAAAGAAAACATGCAGGTGCACTTTTTAAACGCCAGTAAGTAAGAATCCATTATTTAAGGGGAGTTTCTAACTTGTTTCAACTTTAACATATTGTATTCTACTTGTCATCATTTTACTAAATATATTGATTTTTATTTCTAGCTTGATTCTGTTTGATATAGCCATGTCTTTATACCACCAGTCAGAGTTGTCCATATTTATTGCTCAGGAATATAACACAGAGCTACTCTCTAAAGACAAAGTGAACTTGCACACACATGAATTTCAAATCAATAAAGCAGAAAGAAACTTGAACTTTAACTTTTATTGTTGTATTATTGATCTTGCATATATAATTAAAGATATACTTTTATACTGCACACATAGGGTTTCATTTAAAGTTAGATGGCCCATTTTTAAGTATGAAATATGATTTTTTTGAACAGTGCATGCACCCCTTAGTTGCTCCTCTTTACATCTGGAGAATGTGTGGGAAGGGGCGTTTTTAAACGAAAACAAAAGTCTCAACCAGCACTAGGCTATGGCAGGCTGAGTTGCTGATACTATATTCATTGATACATTTTATCAATGAGTCACAATGTAGTAATGTATTTCATTTAGGTTATGCCCAACATGGGGTGTAAGCACTATTTGCCAATATAGAGCTGCTTTCCCATTCTCTGACCAATCAAAGCAAAGCCGCTCTGCACTGATTAGTAGCGGACAGGTCTCCAGGGTTTTTATAATTTTTTAATCTCAAAGGATTAAAAACAGGAAGAAGAGGATGCCCTTGGATATAGGTGAGAAATAATTTAGTAAAAGAGGGTGTAAGGGGAAGTGTTAATAAGATTTTTTCCAGTGTCAGTGTTTTTATTTAACAGTATCCTTTTGATGGTGCACTACAGGTTCTAGTGCGCCCTAGATGCCCATGCATGCTGGCACTTGTAGTTCTACAAGTCACAGTCTGGTCTGGCAGACAAGGTTTGAGGTTCTGAGGTATGAAGGTTGTAGTTCTATAAGTGCCAGCATGCCCAGGTATTCTAGTACTAGGCTGCCAGAGCTTGCTGGGACCAGTTATAAAACAGCAAAATGTTGAATTTTAACTTTTAACAATTTATTACTCCAACATGAACATGGATATTGGAAAGAGGTCTAGTGCTCAGGTCTGTGCTGTACAGGCTGGGGCTGGGTAACATTATAACATGAAGCTTCCACGTTATGGGTTTCCCTATTGAAGTTTGACCAGTCCAGCCTGCCATAGTCTAGTGCAGTGTTAGGGAACCTGATACATTTCGGGGGCCACATGGTGCATGAGGAACAAACATGAGGAACCCCATACCCCTAGGATCACCATTTTACACCCTGCGTGAAGATCCATGTAAAGCATATCTTCTTGGCCTTAAATGTTTCTACATGTAGATGCATTTAAGTGTTTATTTTGAATTGCACATACCACAATTTTTTGTGTGCCCCAGTCTGTGTCTGTGTGTGACCCTGTGAGTATCTCTTTGTGTATGTAACACTCTGAGTGTATGTCCCTCTGAGTGCCTCTGTGACGAAGTATATCTAATGACTGATTGTTATTTTCTATTGCATCTATGTATAGCACTATGAATATTTTATGTAACCTTTCAAAGTGTATTTGGTTGACTGACCTGAGTCTGACCTAGGCAAGTGTCAATGGTCTTTTGAAAGTAGCCAGGCCAGAGACAGACATCTGAGTAGTTTGTGTATGCAGAGGAGTTAGGCTTAGTCAGGCAGAAAGATCAGAGGTGAGAGATTCTCTGAGGTTCCCAAACATATATCTTAGTGATAGATAATTTACTTCGGGAATACTCTGTGTCATTTTGGGAATCAATCTGATTTAATTGAAAGTGTAAATCCCTAAGGTGGGGGTGAAGAGCCTGTAAGAAGAGTTTAAAATCTTCTGCCTTAGACAATAAGGTGTGCATTTCATGAGGTGTCTATCAAGACTGAAATGTCCCATCCTTTTCTTTGTGTTCCCTCACACAAAGCAAGACTACCTCGTAAGTAGTACTCTTATTTTATTTCCTATTTTATTTTCTGAAACTTATGTGCAACCTAATGTATGTCTGTTTATTACCTATTTGTAAATAAGCCTTGGAAATATTTTTCAGATTAAACATATTTAATCTAGCATACTCCTTCATGATTCTTTGTGAACTTACGAAGTCCAGGGTGGCTCATGCTACATATGTATGTGATTTAAGTGTGAAACATTAATAAGTGGTTCTAGTGAACATAAGGACACCATAATAAATCCTTCGTGGTGGCAGAAAAGGTGTATTTATTGTTAACTAACTAAGGTAACAGCAGTCATGGCCAGCTGTTCAGATTGCTGTATCTGGGACAGACTGGGCGTTCATGACACCCTCTGAGAGTGAGTGACCCTGTGAGTGTCTCTTTGTGTATGTAACACTCTGAGTGTATGTGTGTGTAACACTCTGAGTCTATGTGTGTATGACCCATTAAGTGCCTCTGTGTTTGTGTATGACCCTGTGAGTGTCTGTGCGTGACCCTGTGAGTGTTTGTGTATGACCCTATGAGTGTCTGTGTGTGACCCTGTGAATGTCTGAGTGACAGGACAGTGGACTGTTCCGCCATCCTGACAGATGGAGTGTTTTCAGGTGACAGTGGTTGGGGGCTAAAGCATTAGACATGCCCATAAAGGAAGTGGCACGCCTCCACGTGTGTCCAGGCACTCACTGCTTTTCCCAATTTGCAGGAGGCATATATTGGGAGGTATATGTAAACAATATACATCTTGGGAAATCGTAGAACATTTGTATGACTTTACCAAGCAATCACTTATATAGTAAACACCTCAGATATCAAAATTCATTTTATATCCAGCACAAAGTAATAGTAAAAAAACTTGTACTTGCATACCTCCCAATGTTTATCCAAACAAAATTTGTACAAAGTAAGCCCTGCCCCCGAAACCATGCCCCCAATTTAGCAAAAACACGCCTTAATCTGTACAACCACAAACACTTTAAGACAAAGTCCCACCCACTTCCGTAAAAAGCCTACACAAATCAAGACTGTCCAGCTGCATTTGGGATAGTTGGGAGGTATGTGTATGTACTTCAGTGAAGTACATTAACAATGAAGGAAGTGAAATGCACAGCTCTTTCCCCCAGAATAGTACATCACTGGGGCCCCTCCTACTGGATTTGAAATAGAAGGGGCAACATCCAGCTGCATCCATGTCATCATTAACAAGCACTGGAAGAGAACTGTGGAAGCAGAGAGATACAATGCACTGAGTTTTACTTATAGCCAGCTTCTAATTGGTAAAGTGCCACTGTTTCCCTTTCTCCCATTATTATTATTATTATTATTATCATTTATTTGTTAGGTGCCACAAGGTTTCCGCAGTGCCGTACATAATACAAACAGGAGACCATACAGGGTGACATAGTACAGAGCAATAAACACAAAGTACCAATACTTCAGAACTCCGGGCAGACATATGAGCGAAGATGGAGTAGAAGAACAGGTATGGAGACAGGAGGGGAGAGGGGCCCTGCTCATACGAGCTCACATCCTAAGGGAGGGTGGACAAACAGGCACAGGAGGGAGCCATTAAAGTAAGGGAGAGAAAGGCGGGGCTGGTGGAGAGAGGGGAGAACGAGAGAAGGATGTTTGCGAAGGTGCAACAAGGTAAGGGTTAAGTGGATTGTTGGTAGGCTTTGAGGAACAGGTGAGTTTTGAGTGCCCGTTTGAAGGGGCACAGACTGGGTAAGAGACGGATGGAGCTCGGGAGGTCGTTCCAGTGAAGGGGAGCAGCTCGGGAGAAGTCTTGGATTCTGGAGTGGGAAGAGGTGATCAGAGTGGAGGAGAGGCGACGGTCATTGGCCAAGCGCAGGGAGCGGGCAGGGGTGTGAATGGTGAGGAGGTTGGAGATATAGGGGGCAGTAGACTGGGAGAGGGCTTTGTAAGTGGTGGTGAGGAGCTTGAAAAGGATCCTGTAGGGGAAGGGGAGCCAGTGTAAGGCAAGGCAGAGAGGGGAGGCGGAGGAGGAGCGGCGTGAGAGAAAGATGAGTCGGGCAGCTGCATTGAGAACAGAGCGAAGGGGGGCGAGGTGGGAGAGGGGGAGGCCAGTGAGGAGAAGGTTGCAGTAGTCGAGGCGGGAGATGATGATAGCGTGTATGATGGTTTTGGTGGCATCTTGTGAGAGGAAGGGCCGGATGCGGGCAATGTTACGCAGCTGGAAGCGGCAGGTTTGGGCTAGAGATTGGATGTGGGGGACAAAGGAGAGAGAGGAGTCAAGGGTGACACCCAGTCAACGGAGCTGTGTGACAGAGGAGATGGTTGAATTATTAACCACAATAGAGAGGTTGTGGTGAGAGGGGAGCCTGGGGGGAGGGAAGACAATTAGTTCAGTTTTAGAGATATTAATTTTGAGAAAGCGCGAGGACATCCAGGAGGAGATGGCAGAAAGGCAGTCAGATACACGAGAGAGGAGAGTGGGAGAGAGATCAGGAGAAGATACGTAGAGCTGAATGTCTACATTGTTTTTCGTTGTTTGGGAAGCTCACCAGCAGGTTTCCCCACTATAATTTGGTACATGAGTATAGCTGCAGTATGTAAACATTAAAAGTACAAAGGGTGGAATCCTATAAAACCCCACTTCTCAAACAGGAACACACCTTTAAAGTAATGAGGCTACAGATGTTAGGATACAATGTAGCACACGGTAAGGGCTGAAAAATTGTGTTTGTTAAAAGTATAGACAAAACTTTGTACTTTGTCATCTTTGTAAAAGAGGGTTAGAAGCGTTGTTTATGAACACATGTCAAAGCATCATTGTATCATATTGTACTATGTATTTAATGAGCTTTCCCAAAGACCCCTTTTAGGATGAGAGCCTAAATCTGCTATGATGAAATAGAATATTGCCAGGGCCCAAATAAAATATTGCATTGATATATAAATGAACCTGATTTTCAACTCAGATAAATGTTTGACCAAATGTTTTTAAAGAGGAAACAATTAGCCCAGTAAGAGGTAATTAGGTTGAGCAAACCCTTGTGTGAGGAGACCTGCTTAAGATATGCAGATCACAGACATCCATTGTTTTTGATCATGTATTCCACTTCCTAATTGACTTCCTTTCAATTGGTAGTGTAAACACAAGGAACCACTAAATGTTAATGAGAGAGCCATATGCCTAGCTGGGAATCTTGGAGACAAAGGCCACATTTGAAGGCCTATACAGGTATATACAAATAGGGGCTTCAAAGGGAAATGTCTTCATAGTTCATGTTTTGAGAAGTCATGGTGCCACTCCATACCAAGGAGCAGAAATCACACCATGGTTGTGAATGACAGGTACGAGCGGTGCCCGGGAACAGCTATAATCACATATCTTTGGAAAAGGTATGTCACATTGTCATAATTCCATCATGTTTTGGTATTTAAATGTGCGGGAGATTATGACCGGTTTATTGAAGGGGGAGTTATGTCTCTGGGACATATCTGAGATAAGCTACCAAAGGTCAAAACTTTAGGAATTGATTTGAACAAACCCTAGGTGACACCCAGGGGATATTTCCGCCCCCCACATTAACATCCACACTGCCCCTTAGAATGCCGTCCCATTTCATTTTGCTTAAAAACCTGTGTTGTGAAAGGACAAGTTATCAGACTTTTTGGGAAATCAATTCACATTGATAGGCTGTCCATCTTCCAAGCCAATTTCCTTTAGCCAGAAAAGGCAATTCATGTTAGTGCTACTCTGAATGTATCCCCTTTTATTTTAAACAGTTTTGCTTGTTACGTCAATCTATTAATTGTTTATTCATTATTTTTCTTTATATCTGAATGCCCTGTACTTTTGTATATTAAATCTATAATTTAATATGTGTCATCCTTGATACTCTAACAAATCCATTAGCCTGTTAGGAAAAATAGAGCTCGACCAAGTTAACCATTTGAATGCCAGTGTGTGATTTGTTGATACATTTGATTAACAAGCTGTGTGTGTTTGCATCTACATTTGTGTAAAAGTCTGGAGGTGTGAAGAGTTAACCCTTTGCTTGCTGGTTTGGGTCTTGCTACTCTGTGTGGATATTGGTGTCCTATTGCCCGTATTCAATAGGTGGTGGCAGAACCTGAAGAGTCTGGGGGTGTAAGAGCGCTGTGTTGGGGGCGATTCCGTAGGTCTATAACCTGGGTGATAGATAGAGAGAGACTGCGAGCTGGAATCATGTGTGACCTCATACAGCGAACACCCCAAAGTCACGGCAACTGAGAACGTGTTTGTGACAACCCCTGTTGTATTTATCCCATCTTTAACGTTTCTGCAATGTCAAAACAAACAAAGTGAAGAGAACACTTGTTAAAATGTGTGTGTACAGGTCCATTCACTGAGATTATTGCTTGGACTATCAGTGCCAAAGCATGTTTAATAGGCTTTTATAACCCATGTAATGCTTTAAAATAAAGTTCAAGGGAGAATTGTCATTGTGGAATCACAGTATGCTATTTGTATTTTTTTTTTTCTTAATTCCATAAAGTGAATTAAATGTTTACTGGTTCATAACGTTCATAAATATTCATAACTATTTCACTGCTTGACTGTGAGACTGTGAGACTTGTAGCTAACCACTAGGTGGCACAGTAAGATTACATATTTGTACATTACAAATTGCGTTATTATATTTTTATTTTAATCAAATTATATACAAAGTTTTATTTTATGTTCTCCGTTATTGATACATATATTCCTTGCACAACACTTAAGTATTATTCATTATCTCCTTTTGGTAATTTATATGAAAATAGTATAACATTTGTAATTCATTTTTTAATACATTTTTTAATAAATGGACCAAAAACTTACCATTTACTACCTCTTGATAAGCAACATATTAAGTATTTTGCGTAACGTTTGTTATACATATATTGAAATGAAATGTCTGAATTTAGTTCTCTTGACCTTAGCTAATCAGACATGCTGTGATATCGCCCCAAAACAACAGAGACCTGATAATGATTTTAAATCAATAGGTTCAATATGAGACATGGAAAATGTTGTTTGGAAGTTGACTGCTGTATGTGAGTTGTCATCTTCCAGCCACACTATGGCTGACATGAAGCTAGAAGTCATCTGGCTACTTGATGCTCCAAAAAGCTTGTTTTAGTCTGATCTAGCAACCCATATGTGAGGCAAACTTGAATGATGATCCTGCCTCTTGTTTCTTGGGTCCAGTGTCAGTATTGACCCTACAGTGACCATCTTTATTGTGCTTTAAAATCTATCATCTGATTCCTGCAGTAATATTTATAATCCACCAGTAGATGTCGCTGCAAGCATGTACTTTCCTGTACTTTCCTGTAGCTTTGCATGGGAAATTGTCTACTCTTGAAAGATTTTGGGAGAGAAAACATTGTAAATTAAAAATAAAACATGAGCTTAATAAAGGACTTATGGACTTTTATTTATTCTTTCCGCATGCATATTGTCAGACTATAAACTGGCAAAAGTCCTAAAGCTTGCTTTTATGGGACAGAATGCAAATATGCACTTTGTTATGCGCAAAACAAGCAATTGTGTTAAAAAATAAATGAATTGCATCCTATGTATCTTGAAATTCATAAATGAGCATTCATGTCCAGTTTAATTTTAATATTCAGGACCATGCAGCACAGTGGCCTAGTGGTTAGCACGTCTGCCTCACAGCACTGGGGTCATGAGTTCGATTCCCGACCATGGCCTTATCTGTGTGGAGTTTGTATGTTCTCCCTGTGTTTGCGTGGGTTTCCTCCGGGTGCTCCAGTTTCCTCCCACACTCCAAAAACATACTGGTAGGTTAATTGGCTGCAATCAAAAATTGACCCTAGTCTCTGTCTGTCTCCCTCTCTGTCTGTCTTTGTGTGAGTGTGTGTATATATTAGGGAATTTAGACTGTAAGCTCCAATGGGGCAGGGACTGATGTGAATGAGTTCTCTGTACAGCGCTGCGGAATTAGTGGCGCTATATAAATAAATGGTGATGATGATGATGATGATTTATTTAAGATATAAATGAACCTAAATCAAGTGGTATTTTAGGATAAATATGTAAATGTTAAAATTAATGAGGGGGAGGTCCTAAAGTGATAGTAGGTTGGACTTTATAATTACACTTTTACTACTTTCACCATGATCATTGCTCTCTAGACCTCCAATCCTCCTATCTGTGCATCTTTTTCATAGATGAGACCCAAAGGATAGTTTGTTAAATAAAAGACAGACCCAAAATACCATGCAGTGAATACAAGCAAGCACAAGCGCATGAAATATCTGTGTTATGTATGTACCTCATGTGATATCTGCAGTCATATAAATTAAGGGGAAATGGCAAAATCAAATTAACATAACAAACTATGTACAGGAACATAGTTCATACTTGCCAACTTCTTATAGTTGGTGTCCGGGAGCTGCCAGGGGGAGGTTGGCGTGCGGGGTTCAGAAAATCGTTTAAAATAAGGCATTTGGTCATTACATCACGGGGGCGGGGCCAAATGCCCCGATTCCCTGAGAATCGCAGCATTTTAGATCTAATTCTGCCCACTTCCTAGTGAAGTGGGCAGATGCGGGAGACTGCCATACTCTCCCGGGAGTCCGGGAGCCCCACCGGAATCCGTTAGTGTCCCGGACATTCCGGGAGAGTTGGCAAGTATGACATAGTTGTCGATTTTATAGATCAAAATAAGTCCAGTCCTGGTTCCTGTATATGTAGCCCTGAACATTATGATGATTTTATTTGAGAATTAGATTATTTTTTTTATCAGCATGTGCTTGAGAAAATATCTATACAGAATAGGCCTGATTCATTAAGGAAAGTAAAGCAAAAAAAATGAGTAACTTTGGGCCTTGGCAAAACCATGTTGCATTGGAGGTGGAGGTAAATTTAAAATGTGAGGACAGATTTATAATTGGTGTAAAGCATGTCCTAGATCAACCTGTAGTGTAAAATTAAAGCTATCAAATATTTGTATCCTACATGTAAAAACAGCCCGTATTTTCCTTATGTGCAAAATAATAAACTCATTTGCACCCCTTGTATTGTAACATGGTTTTGCCAAGGTTTAAAGTTACTAATTTTTGCTTTCCTTTGCTTAATGAATTAGGTCCATTATCTCCAAATCACACTAAAGACCATCAAGTAGGGCAAAAAAATGATTAAACTCCATGTGGAATGAATTGTTGCACAATGAAAATTAGAGATGGTCACTGACCTTCGTGTTTTGGTTTTGGTTTTGGCAAAACCGCCCTTACGTGTTTTGGTTTCGGTTTTGTTTGGTTTTGTTTTGCTATTTTTGAAAAAAAAAAATTGGTCTAAAATAACCTATTTTAGTGCTCCACCAGTTTCTTGGATAAGTGAGGTAATTGTAAAGCTAATAAATTATGAAAAAAAACAGTTTAATCCCTGGTAGGTCGTCCTTAATTCTAACACTTGCCTGCAAATTATACAGGTAAACCTGGTTGTCTTCCCCCTCCATCTTTGACTATTGGCAATGTAGCCATCGTCTTTGGGTGTATATTACACCCTCCACTTTTAGTTAAATAGAAAAAAATCAGCCTGCATTGACTGTACGTTAAATAGAAATGGACAAAGGCAGTTTGGTATCTGTCTGCATCAGACCCCCTCTCCACTAGGAGTAAAATAGAAAACTATTCAGCCGTTATAGACTGTAGAATATAAATAGAAATTGAGAAAGGCAGTTTGGTATCTGTCTGCATCATACTCATCAACATCCTCATTAGCGCCCTCGTCACCTACACAAATCTCCCCCTCATCCTCTTCTAATTCCAAAGTGGCATCCTCAATTGGTGTATCACTGGCTACACTCGTGCTGTTCAGGCACACATCAGCAGAACTGCTGAAAGGGCCCTTCTTTATGGGTACACCAACAGAATGCTCACGATTACACATACCACTGGTGGATGGACTCTCCACAGGGATTGGTGTCATTTCTGATTCTGAGCATACATTATTATCCTCTAATGCCTTATTGTTTTCTTGCAGCTCGGCTTTCACGCGTAACAGTAGTTGTGCACCACTTTTAGACTCCAAATTACTTGGTCTTGCTTGGTCAAGAGTGACCATACAAGAAGAAGGCTCAGTAACATTTCTTGATCTGCCACTAATAAAGAAAGGTGAAGGCCTAATTCTTTCCTTACCACTGTGTGTGTAGAATGGCATGTTGGCAGTTTTTTTTTTATCGTCAGTTAACTTTTCCTCAGTTACAGTTCTTTTTCACTTCAACACTGTAAATTTTGTTTTTGTGTGTGTCTTTTCCCTGATTTAAAAAGACTATGTGCTTTTACATAGGCTTTACCAGATGATGTACTGGGAACACTACCATCAGGACTGGTGCCAGCACCTGCTTGCTGATCCTGCTTATATGTGGACTGGTTTGTCCCAGAGAACAGTTACTACTTTTTTTTGCCTTACTTTCCTTAATGACTCAGGCAAGTGTCCATGCTAAACAGTGACACTTTAGTTTGTCATATGTCCAAGTGCAGAAATATAATGTGCAAGTTTTTATTGGACGGTGGACCCAGCTTGAGCAGCCATAAAATTGGAACTCTGAGTAATACATTATCGATAGTAATACTACTTTTTTATACAACCAACAGACCAAAAATAAAGCTAGCAACATTCAGTGTCTATCAGGTATTTGAAAAAAGTACAGTTATTATTAACAGTGTATTTTGATAGAGATGTGTTGATCATCTCTTATAGGTCTGTACATGCTGCATTTCCATGCTTCCCTGCCACAGTAAAAATTTGTGGTATCTCGCTTCAAGTTGCAAAATTGTTAAGTGGATTGAAATGAAAAATAAATTCTTTGCATTCTTTATTGGCTTAGCTACATAACAGTTAATCGGCAAATGGGTAATATCATAATCACATGTTTATATTGTAGCACGTTATGCTAAAATTCCAGCCCCATAGATGTAGATACTGATGAGCAGAATATTCTAATGTTTAACTTAAATTGGAGGAAGTCGTAATCCTGAGGTCATTGTGATTTTTGAATTTGTCCGTAAATATGGATTTGATGCCTAAAGGAAGTGAAAAATTAATAAAATTATGACAAAAGTGTATTATGAAACATCTAAGAAATGAAATGGTTAAACACAGCATGCTTCTAAAGTGTTGGAAAGTTACACAGGATTGGATTAAAGAGATACAAAAAACAGAACATAAATATTTCCCTGAGTGTCAGAACCAGGGGCAGGCTGGGCTGGGGACAGGGGGCATTTGACCCCCCCTGGTTCAATGGGCCACCAGCATTCTTTGTCCTTTAAAATAAGCTTCTGAGTTGAGTCTTGTCCCCCGGGCTGAACGTTGCCAGCCCTCCCCTGGTCAGAACTGCATCAGCGAATACTGTGGAGGTCATTTACAAAGCACAAAACAGCAGCTCCAAAGAGTAAATGCAGCTTTGGGCCCACCATGTGTCCAGTGGTGTTTGATGGCATCTTCAACTCTTGGCAGTGTAGCGCTGGGCTGTAATATCCGAGCCCAGCACTCAGTGTCGGACTGGCCTGCCGGGGAGCCGGGGTATCCCCCGGGAGGCCCTGTTGCCTGATAACCCCGCCCTCTTTGTTGGTGAGGCAGAGCAGAGAATTACCGAGTTGCGGTCAGTCTACATATGAAACGGAGACTGTCAAACTAATCCCTGCCTACAGCCAGCACGTGAGAACACTTCCTGCTCCTGAGACAGAAAGAGGCAGAAATGCTTCACAGTGACACAGATCTCAGATTACTCCTTCTGCTGTAGTTGCAGGCGTCCTGTAGTCATAAAGTTGCCATCCTAACTGCAGTGTGAGTCCGTGTAATCAGTAAGTAATAAATCGTGCAAACTTCTCTAGAGCTCTCCACTGTGTGACCTCGGAGGGAGGGAGATAAATTAGAATGGCTTCATTGCAATATACGTCTTCAGTGCCTCTATAAAAGGATCCTATTGCAGCTGACCAATGAATGGATTCCTAATAAACTAGTAACCAAATTCACTGTTTATATCATGTTCCATGTTTATTTGTTTTCAATCAATTGTGGGACTCTATTCCCTATAGAAGCATATCTTAATCAGAATAAAACACATTCAGACAGTTAGGTCCTTATAGGATTGCATCTGCTATATGCTTTAATATTAATGTTTTGCTTTTGTCCTTTGTAGTGGCATTGGATTATTATTGAGTGTACATTTTGTGGGTAGATCATTTTTTAGAGTCCTGTTTTTATTTGCCAGTGTCTAGAGTGTAATTAGATTTATGTAATATTTTAAATGTGCATATATTTTTATGCTAATAATTTTGTGGTCTCCATAGTGCTTCATGGATATATTAATTTTTAGTCTATACCCTTATATTGTGGTTTTCATATGATGAATGGTTGATCTCTAGTACTGTAGTATAGCATTTGTTTTCTGTGTACACTATGAGGGGAGAGAACACTAACCACAAAGAATGGACAGCACACAAATAGCTGATGATGATTGATTGTATTCAATTCATCCCTCCCCTTTCCCTGTCTCCCCTGTTTCACACAGTGCCCTCCATGCTGCATTTGCTCCCCTTCACTTACTTTCCTATTGACTTCTTTCTTCTCTTCTGTCTTTTCCTTCGCGGCTCCTCACTGCAAATGTCCTCTTTTTCTTTATGGACCATACTAAGGTGCTATACGTTGTCCTCCATGGCCTGACCCCATCCCCTTTAATGACTGACCACAACCCCTCTTACAGTTGGCCACACCCCATTGTAGTGGGCCCCTACCGCTGCATTTCCCCCGGTGGGCCCTTCATGTCCCAGTCCGACACTGCCAGCACTGCTCTCCCAGCCCATTACCAACATGAAGGAGCAGAGGTAGGTAACTTCACAGGTAAAAAGCATCCGGCTGCTGCCTCTCCATGTCAGGGGCTGACGTATAGTGAGAGAGCACAGCTGTGCATATAGAAACATTGCAACACATAATGTCGCTCATTTAGTGTTTAAGGTGCCCCCAAAACCCTGGTGCCCTAGGCGACCCCCTAGCTTTACCTAGTAGTAGCACTGGCCATATGTGTGCTTCAATTTGCACAAAGACACCTACATTTTCACAGATAGAAGGGTGGACTTGGGTAGGGTAAACATGTGTCTGGTGAAGTGTGGAGTAGATGCACCAGTGCACCTCAGTTTGTGGAGCAGTACAGAAATGAAATTTTGCAGGGTCACATTATTTAAATGACATAAAGGGGTGGGAAGTGTGGATTTTAAGGGGCGTGCACAGCCATTCCCACTTTTTAAAAAGAAGTTGAATTCTGCACCAGCACAGGGCTGGCGGAGATCTGGTCTCGTCCGATAGTTTTACTAAAAACAAATAAAATGTAAAAATGCATGAAAGAACAGACAGCATCAGGGCTGGATTAAAGGAATGGAGGCCCCTGGGACAAGAGGGCCTCCATTCCCCTGTGAGGCCCCCCTTGTGAGCAGCCCGCAACCTCCCCGAGCGCTTACCTCCTACTCCTGTCATTGTAGTCCTTCCGCAGTGCACTGTAAGCTCCTTACTGAGGAGATCTTGTGAGAGTGAGACTCATAGTCTCACTCTCACAAGATCTTCTCGATAAGGAGATTACTGAGCGCCGGGGAAGGACTACAGTGACAGGCTCAGCAGCGTTGATCAAACCCACAGTTTAGTAAATATACCCCTTAGTCTATTCTATAGACCTTTTCACTTGAAATTATATGGTATGGTGGGTTATTTGGGAACTGCTGTATTTGCTTTTATTTTATCATGATTTTATTTTATGTATAACAAACTTTCTGGTGATCTTCTCATGAATATGAGCTTTTTTATTCAAATCTCTATTTTATGGAAATCATTTCATTTTGTCATTTATGCACAATCAGAGTTATTTACTAACAAAGTGCAAATATGTAACCGAATGCAACCAGAAATTTTTTTTTTTCTATCAAAGCTAATTGGTTGGTATTCATTTGCATTTTTGTAATATTCTCTCTCCTTTCTAAGTCAATTTGTAAGTATAAGAATTATATGTACATTTGCATCTATAGAAGCATAGGGATTTCACTTACACACTATAAGCATGTAATTCATACCTTGGAGCTGATAGATGTTGTGGATGCAATGCTGTGATTGGACTCTTGACTCAGTAGCAGGTATGAAGGTACGATACCAAACCTTATACTTTGAACCTGCACACAACAAAGAGTTTCGAAAGCAATTAAAAAACGCTGCTATGATTATGTATACACATACCATATATATATATATACACATTTCTCTCTCTCCCTCTATATATATATATATATATATATATATATATATACACATTATATATATATATATATATATATATATATATATATATATATACACTTATTTTCCCTATGATGGTTTAACGTTTTCCATAGATCATATAACAAACAGCACAGGTAATTTACTTGTTGAACTTACATTATGTATTGGCATTTCTGTGAACACTCCACTACTTTGTCTTTCCAGTGGTTTTGGTCTTCTTTTGACCTGTTCCACAAAATATAGAGATAAACAGTAAGACTGTAAAATGACAGCTGTTAATGTCCTTTAAACACTGCAGTAGTTTGAGGAAACCCTGCCACCGGCAAGTAAAAGTTACTCCTGCTCCATCTTTCAGAGCTATATGGGATCTGCCAGAATGGAGGATTTGGGCAGTACAGGTAAGTACGATTTTTATTTTATTGATTTCATCTAAATACAACAACAACTAGATATTTAGAATTTGGTGGAGTTCTATTTAATGGCCAGTTCGACCTTATCTTATCTTGGGATGTTACCTCCAAAATTCACTAGCAATTAACAAATTCTGTTAAATTTTTAAAGCACTGGCACTGATATTGCCATTAATATTTTTCTCACATGTGCCACAAAAAGTAAATTACAGCGCACTCCCCATAGCCAAGTCTGAGGCAACACACTGTACCTGATCTCTGAAACATATTCTGCCCAATTTGTCATCTCCTGGCATGAAGGTAGCTGGAGAGTACCAATATAAGCACTATGGGGCTGATTCCTTAAGGAAATTAAGGCAAAAAAGGAGTACATTTTCTGGACAAACCATGTTACAATGCAAGGGGTGCAAATTAGTTTATTATTTTGCACATAAGGAAAATACTGGCTGTTTTTTCATGTAGCACACAAATACTTATTTTTACACTGAAATTGATCTAGGACATGCCCTTCCCAACTATAAATCTGCCATCACATTTTAAACTTACCTCTCCTTCCAATGCAACATGGTTTTGCCAAGGTACAAAGTTACCCCTTTTTTTGCTTTATTCTTCCTAATGATTTAGGCCCAACAACGAAAACACGACAGGAACACACCAGAGGTCTATTCCCCAACAGACGGCTAATACTGATACCTTGAAACACAGACCTCAAACAGTGGCGACTAATGAAGAAGCCGGCAGGCAGTGATGACATCACTTTCCAGGTGCACACTATGTTTCCTGCTGTTAACCTGGTAATTTAAGGAGGCACCACCTGTACAATGTACTAGGCTTTTTAAACAACATTGTAAAGGCGGCACCTCCTTAAATTACCAGGTTAACAGCAGGAAATATCGTGTGCACCTGGAAAGTGATGTCATCGCTGTCTGCCGGCTTCTTCATTTATCGCCACTGTTTGAGGTCTGTGTTCGAAGGTGTCAGTATTAACAGTCTGTCGGGGGAATACACCATCGGTGTATTCCTGTCACGCTATCCATTGTAGGTGTTACCATTATCGTTAAAAGATACCCAACCCCCCTATATATGTATAACATGGGCTGTCCCCATACACAGAAAGCAACAGTCTGGGCTTCCAATTGTGTGGCCAGAATCATCTGTTTCAATACAATTTTAGTAACATAATAGTTGCCAAAGTAGGGCATCAACATTGCATTAGTTCATTATGCTGCTATGACCTCATCTTTAAGGATTACCCAGCAGGCGTAAGGACACCATTGCCTGAAAAATCAGTGAAAAACAAAACCACTCTATAGAAATATTTTATTCTTTTCCCCTTTTATATGATGATAATGTCCCTATCCTGTCCAACTGAAGGGGTTCACTAGCATAACCCAAAGATATATAGAATTATATACATATTTGAATCTACTACAATAATCAGAATGGTAGAATTTATGAAAAAAGTTTATATTATTTCTTAATTGATTTACCCTATGTAATCCAAATGAATTAAGAATGGTTATTTAAGATGTTAATAAAGGAAACTCTTATCTAAAAAGAAAGGCTGATATAAAATTCACTTGGATAATCAATCTAAGGAATCTATTCTTTTTTGTTTAACTTATAGCAAAACCATGTCAAACAAACACTGACATTGCATGAGTCACTATTGTATAAAATTCCATTAGTCATGAATGAGTTCAATTAAAAATAAACCGTCAGTATAAAAACATACCTTGCGAGATGACAAGCATCGGAAATATTTCACTCCCAAACTTAGTTCTGATGGAATCTGTTCTTTTACCTCTGGATCCACATTTATTATTGATTTAAAACTGGAGAAATGTTAGATAATAAATAAAATAGCAAAGAACATCAGAATTAGTATGACAAAATATTATTATATTGTATTTTTATGTTTATATTGTATGTTTTTAGGAAAACAACCACCCATACCAAGACAAGGACAGAACTACAAACAGTTCTTTAGCTCTTTTATTTAGTGTAAGTTATATGAGTGTAAAAACTCCAGTGCTGAAACAGAAAGTTATAGCCATACACCCATATTTGTAATCCATTATGGATATATTATTTATGTATATAATATTCTAAAAATACCAAGTTATAGTGTTGTCCATTGAAACGTCTTTCTATACAGCACAACTTGAAAAGTACTTACTTATCCCTGTCATAGATAAGAGGTATTTCATGATTCTTCTTTCCCAGTCGTATATTTTGGTATAATTTTGGCTGCACTGGTAGCTCAGTTATATCACAGGGTAGAAAGGAGTCATAAGGATCTGTCAATATGTAAGCTCTACTTTGTCCAAAGTAACCAATGTAGTTTCCATTTGAAGCGTACCAAAGTCTACAAATAAAAAACATAGTTAATCTTTGCCAAAAGCATATGTATTAGTAATAAACATAGGCTGTAACAGAAGATTAACTACCTAATGGATCCATCATTAGAAGCCGATACCACAACATTTTTACTCTCCTCATAAAACAAGCTTATGATTTTCAGAGTATGGGCCCTCCAATAAAGTTGTTGATTTAATGCCTAGAAGAGATAAGCTAATAATTGTTAGTTAGAATTTAGATAAATGTTTTTACCGCTGTAAAATCTATTGTTAGAAATGGCTAGGCTTCTACTTTGCGCACATGTTGAAATGTGGTAGTTTACATTTACAAGTAAAAGTTGTCATGAGAATTTTTGTTGCAAAGTTTAAGGCTTAAAGAGCAATAACTCCTTCCCTGACGAAGCAACAAGCGAAACATGTTGGAAGTACTGCTGTACCTCATCCTGCTATCCTTCTAAACAAAAGAACTGCTTGAGGACCAGCTCCCTACACACCGCCGCATGCGCAGTATCCACTCAGCCGCAGTATCCGTCCCCGTCTGGTAAATACAGGATCCAGCTGTATTTACAAGACGGGGACGGCTCCTTCTTGAAAAACAGAACAAACATCCAGCCCTGTATGGGGTAAGTCTGCCCATCAAACAGCAGCTCGTTATCTTTGGCTGAAGTTTGGATTCACATGTCCCAATTCATCAGCGCTTTAGCTGACGCTTTGCAGCCAATTACTGGGACATTTTAATTGTATGCCTGCATGAACTATAGCGGTGTTTGGACTCCCAATATCTGGAATTGTCAGTATTACTGCAGCTCTGGGAGCCTCCACAGCAGCCTGTTTGTGGATAAAGACTCTACATATTTACATTTATTTGGGAGACGGACGTTAACCCAATAATGCTTATCTGCACAATTAACATTGGTCTCACTCTGATACAACTTTATGCTGAACCGCTATATATTTACTCACTCTTTTGATATATATTATACAGTGAGAAATGGATGTCTTTAGGCAATAGCCAGGTACTACATACAATGTATCTGATTACTAATGTATGCTTTATGACATGTTTGCATATTATCCATTTACATTGTATAAACAAGGTTGCAACCTATTGAAATGTATTAACATTTGTTATATCTGCCACTGAGCAATAAAAGATTTAACATGTACAATAATACTTATTCCAGGATTGCGCCAAGGGGACACTCCTCCACTTTAAAGAGCAATAAGCCCACCACTTGACATTGTTATATATCAAAGGGTATTACTGTTACTGTAATACAGAACTGAAACATACTGGTAGCTTAATTGGCTTCTGACAAAATTGACCCTAGTTTGTGTGTGTGTGTTGTGTGTGGTAGATTTTAAAGCTCCAATGGGGCACGGACTTTGGTTATTGATTTGACATATTGTCACTATAGAGCAACATAATATGATTGGCGTTATAAACATTTGCAATAATTATATTATTAAATATGAAATAACTGAAGTAAATGCTCTCTTTCACTTATGTGCAGCAGGTTGCCATATTATCAGGGCCATCCTTTCCATTGGGCACGATGGGCAGGTGCCCGGGGGCCCCACAGGCAAGGGGGCCCCATAGGCATGGCTCTTAATGAGAATAAATAATCCTGCAAAAGAAAAAAACCTGCAAAAAAAACCTCCAAGGGTCACTGAGCAAGTACATCTATCTATCTCTATCTCTATATATCTATATCTATATCTGTATACATCTATATATCTATATCTATACCTTGGGGCCCCAGTGCACTGCTTTGCCCAGGGGCCCATAATGTTGTTAAGATGGCCCTGCATATTATGAGAAGACACAAAGTACTTACAGCTTGGCAGACCTGTTTTGCAGACACACTCTCTGTGGATTGGTGGATTTACAGGGGCAGTAATTTCCCAGGAACTCAGATACAGTAACTGGAGTCTTACTTTTTATTATCTGGACAATATCTTAAAAATGTGAGAGAAGTTGTAGTTGACTAATGAAGTGGGGAGGAGATACTTTACTCTTTAACAGAGCTTCAGTGGATTGTCAGAGTTACACTCAACATTGTATTCTGAAGATCAATTTTTGGGGGGGTTTAGAAATATTTTCAGTCTAACATCTTATCAACAGCATTCTGCAATTCCAGACATGTTTAGCTAAAAAATAAATCAGTTTTTTATTGGTTACATTAACAAAAGAAAATATTTTCAGTGTACAAATATGCAGATTTTTGCATAAAATGATAAGGTGTGCTCATGTAACAATACATTCAGAATTGTAAATTGCATCAGTGATGCACATTTATTAACACAAATAGGTGGCTAGCAGTAAATAATCTAAAACTATTATAGATGTGATAGTGAAGTACATTGTTGAAGCTGGTGTGTTTATGCAGAAAATGAGTGGTTTTACAAGAAAATTGCACATTGATATATAAATGGGTGGAACTAGTAAGCTAATGGGAGTGGCTAACATAGTAAGGTGCTCATGTGCAGCAGGCATCCATCAGGACTTGTCTCGTGTACCAAAATAAGAATTTATGTTTAAGAATACAATTCAACCCTAATTTTCAAATTACACAATAAAACCTCCCTCCCTCCAACCAGAAGAATGGCAATGATCTGATGCCCAGAACCCCTGCCGTTCTCAGAATCCTCATCATCTCTGTGCTATTTTGAATTGGGAGCCCTGAACTGATGCAACCAGTGCCGTAACTAGACATTTTAGTGCCCTGGGCGAGACAGGGCACCGGCGCCACCATCTGAGGGGGAGTGACATTTGACAAGTGGGTGTGGCCAACCTAATGTGTTTTTTTTTTCAAGGAAGATAGAGAGAGAGAGAGAGAGAGAGACTTTTACCTTTGCAGTGGAACGCATGTGCGTTCCACTGACAGGAAGTTCGGCATTTGGAATGCAAGTCTGCATTCCAAATGCCGAACTTCCCGTTGCGTTCCACTGCGGAGGTAAATGGCTGTAGATACAGAGCCAGGTAGCGGGCGGAAGCTGTGCCCCCTTAGGCTTGCGCCCTGGGCGATGGCACCACCCGCACATGCCCAGTTATGACTCTGGATGCAACTTCAATCAGCTCTCTGAACATAATAAACATTGGCATTGGAAAATTGAATTAAAAATTCTCCTACAACTTACAGCAGGATAACTGACCATTACAGAGGCACAGATGGGCTTAGTATTCAGCCAACAAATCCATAAGGCATATCAAGTTTGATTCATTTGTATCTTTGACTGCACTCATTCTCTTCTTGACCCTCTGCAATTGGGCTTCTGCCCTCTGCACTCCAGCGAAACTGCCCTCACTAAAGTACTAAAGTGATGAATGTTCTATTGTTCAGTTGAAGGTTCACTTCTCCTTAATCATAGTCATTTATCTCTCTGCTGCTTTCAATACGGTCGACCATCCTCTTCTCCTTGACACCCTTCACTCCCTTGGCCTTCACAACACTGTTCTCTCCTGGTTCACTTCCTTCAGTGTTTCTACTGCTGACACAAGCTCTCATACCCTTCGACCAGTGGCGGATCCAGGGGGGGTGATCGGGGCATTCGCCCCCCCTAGCAGCAAAAAGCTAGGTCCCAGCCGCCGATTAAAACGGGAGGGGCGGGGCTAAGTGTGAGCGGGGGGGTGGGGCTAAATGTGGGCCAGCCAATCAGAGTGGTCCCAGCCGGCGACCACAATGAGAGGGGGCGTGGCCAATCGCGGGCGGAAGGCGGGGTTAATGCAGGCCAGCCAATCAGAGCAAAGGAGGGGCATGATTATGCAAAATTGCCCCCCCTAAAAATAAAGTCTAGATCCGCCCCTGCCTTCGACTATATGATGGGGTTCCTCAAGGCTCTATTCTTGGATTGTTTCTCTCTCTCTATACCTCTACTCTTAGTCAACTAAAGCCTTCCTTTGCCCTCCACTATCAGCTCTATTTTGATGGCACACAAATCTATCTCTCCTACCCTGACTTCTCTCCTTCTATTTTATCCTGTGCATCCAATTGCTTGTCTGTCATCTCCACCTGGTGTGCCAATGCTACTCAAAGCTCAACATGTCCACAACGGAGCTAATTTTTTCCCCTCTACTACTGTCACTAACCCTTCTTTGGTCTTCCTCACGGATGACATCATACTTTTCTCTGCTCCATGAGCCTGCTGTCTTGGTGTCATCATTGACTCTGTCCTCAGCTGCCCTCTACACATCCAGTCCCTTGAGCTGCGTTGTCACCTCCTCATTTGAAACATTGTCAGAATATGGCCCTTTCTCACTCAGGATGTTACCAAAACCCTTCTCATATCTCTCGCCTTAGCTAAGCCAACCTTCTGCTATCTGGGCTCCCCGACCTTTCCTTTCCCTCTAAAATCTGTCTTAAATACTGCGGCAAGACTGATCTTTCACTCTCACGGCTCCACATCTGCTGTCCCAAATAGCAGATCTCTACACTGTTTTTCCATTACCACCATAATTCATTTCAAGCTGCTCACCCTCACCTTTAAATCATTCTCCTTCATACATTTCTGAACTCATCACAAGATACACTCCCTGTCACCCTCATTGATCTGCCTAACACCTACACTTTTCCTTCTCTCTGATAACTATCTCTCACAACCACCTCCAAGACTTTTACCATGCTGCTCTCACTTATGGAACTTCCTACCCCACCCGACTCTCCCCCAATCATCAATCTTTCAAGCAAAACTTCACTGTAGTGTATGCTACCTCCACCTGATACTACTCCCTCTGCATTTTTTCAGCCCCTAGCTACTACTTTCTCTGCTTCTCCCTCTCCCTCTAGACTGGAAGCTTTCATGAGCAGGAATCTAAAAACCAAACCGAATATCCCATGCTCTTATTCTCAATATTACAAGTCAGCTCATTATAGAGGGGATGTGTCACCATCCTCAAAAGTATACACAAATTATAGACAAGCAAAAAGCGGCAAGTAATAAGTTTAATGTATAGTAACTAAAAAATATGTATATAATATATGATATGGTAGAATGATACAAAAAAGTTCCCAACTGCATGAAAAAAATAATAATTTATTAATAATAACTAGTTATGACATAGATGATCTCATGACCTAACCATATACATACAACAAAAACTAAATAACAATGAAAAAAATATGAGTACAGATTAAATGAGAAATTATAAAACAATGTTAAAACACAGTATCCACAGCTGCATAGTTAATGAGCTGAGAGCATTATATAAGCAAATAAAGCTAGAAAGGAGTTGAGTGGTCAGCTCACCTCATTACTTAGATTTTGTTCTGTAACACAATGAGAGATATAGAAAGTATTTAATGGAGCACCTCGCTCCCCGTGAGGATATTTATAGCGAAATAGGTGATACAATATGCAGAACCAGGCTGGTATTAATAACACAACATTTGTCATATTATAAAACCTATGGAACACAGCATGATACAGTGGCGGATCCAGGGGGGGGGGCGATCGGGGCGATCGCCCCCCCTAGCAGGGGCTTGCTGCCGGCGGCTGCACACTGTGCAGGTCCATTCGGCAGTGATAATGTGCTGCCCGGCTGCTCTGATTGTGTTTTAAACACAATCAGAGCAGCGGGACAGCACATTATCACTGCCGAACGGACCTGCACATACTGCGCCGGCAGCCTTAGAAGCTAGAAAGGGGGCGTGGCTTAAATCCCCCCCCCCCCCCCCCACCCCCCTACATCGCCCGGGGTAGAAAAAATTTATAGATCCGCCCCTGGCATGGTAACACATTCTACACACAATGGTAGTTAAATCACTGATTATTGTGTGCAATAATGTTGCAGAATACTGCCACACACACTGCTGCCAGCTTATACTGTTGCCATACAACTGTATGGCAGGAGGAGGATTTCTTATCCCTCACACAATGATTGAAAGGACCCCCTGGTGACATGTGCTTAACTGAACAATGGCAAGTTCTCTGACCTATTCAAAAAAGTATGTTGTACTGGCCATCTGATCTCATTATCATGGTCAATTCCCTACTCCCAGTGATACATTGTATTAACATGTAGAGTATTCAATCGCCATGTTGAGACATATCACCCACCTGGTATAATTTAAACATTCTTTTTAAAAATATACATCATACACCTGATAAATGTTCCTGATGGAATATAAGCAGGCACATGGTACCAACTAACGAAATGCCAATCACATGTAGGTCAAGGTTCATGACAGGGTTGTTTAGCTCTTGCTGTCCTCACACATACATAGATAAGTGATGTCTGTATGTGTTTATACTGTACCACATTATTGCATATTTACATGTAAATACTAGGGATGTGCACCGGCCACTTTTGGTGTCTCGTGTTTTGTGTGTTGGATTCGGATTTGCTTGAGGTTTTGGGTTCGGATTTGTTTTGCAAAACACCTGACGAAAGGTTTTGGTTCGGATTTAAGGATTTGGATTCGGATTTTTTTTTAAAAAAACAAAAAGTGTTAAAAACAAGTTTTTGGATTTATTTTCACTCCTACGCTATTATTAACCTCAATAACATTCAATAACATTCATTTCCACTAATTCCCAGTCTATTCTGAACATCTCACACCTCACAATATTGTTTTTAGTCCAAAACGTTTCACCGAGGTAGCTTTCTGGACTGCATAGTGCAGTGGTCCCGGTACACAATTTGGTACCGGGGCCACAATACCTCCGCCTTCAAATGGTCTGAATTACACTGCACAGCTGCCTGCTCCTACATCCTCTGCAGCATATACAGGGTGTAGTTCGAGCGTGTCAATACCTCTTGTTTTCGACGATGACAGGTCATTTTCATTAATTTATGATTTGGCAGCAACAGTCAACGTTGTTTAATATCTGACACGCCTCTGTCTGGACTGCATAGTGGAGTGGCCCCGGTACCCAATTTGGTACCGGGGCCACAATACCTCCTCCAACTTTCAAGTGTAGTGTTTATAATTTATAAAAACTACAGTAGTTATAGCACGTCAATAACTCTTGTTTTAGATGACCATGGTACAGAGCATTCATCATTGAGATCCCATCAAGTATGTGAAAGACAGACAAGGTCGAAGTGTTATTTGTTGACTTTGTTAACCCAAAAATTGTCGCTGTTGCAAATATTCGTGCAATGAAGAGTGACTTTTTCTATTAAAGGCTCAAGCTTTCAAGTGTAGTGTTTATAACTTATAAACACCACAGTAGTTCAAGCACGTCAATACCTCTTGTTTTAGACGACCATGGTACAGAGCATTCATCATTGAGATCCCATCAAGTATGTGAAAGACAGACAGGGTCAAAGTGTTATTTGTTGACTTTGTTAACCCAAAAATTGTCGCTGTTGCAAATATTCGTGCAATGAAGAGTGACTTTTTCTATTAAAGGCTCAAGCTTTCAAGTGTAGTGTTTCTAACTTATAATCACCACAGTAGTTCAAGCACGTCAATAGCTCTTGTTTTAGACGACCATGGTACAGAGCATTCATCATTGAGATCCCATCAAGTATGTGAAAGACAGACAGGGTCAAAGTGTTATTTGTTAACTTTGTTAACCCAAAAATTGTCGCTGTTGCAAATATTCGTGCAATAAAGAGTGACTTTTTCTATTAAAGGCTCAAGCTTTCAAGTGTAGTGTTTCTAACTTATAATCACCACAGTAGTTCAAGCACGTCAATATCTCTTGTTTTTGATTGTGACAGGGCATTTTACTTTTGGTTTAATTTGTTGAATTTGTTTTAATTTTGTTTTACTTTGTGCTCATGGCAAACGACTGTTGAATGGTCACATAATGGCAATAAAAGAGTTGCAAGATGGAATTGTCCTTGGGCCCTCTACCCCCCCTTATGTTGTTGAAATAGGACATGCACACTTTAACAAACCAATCATTTCAGCGACAGGGCCTACCAAACAACTGTGCCTGAAATGATTAGTTTGTTTGGGCCCCCACACCAAAAAAGCTATTCATCTCTCCCTGTACAAAATAAACAGGTTCTACTGAGGCAAGATGTCGTCCTCATCCTCAACCTCTGATTCCTCTCCCCCTACAGTGTGTACTTCCTCCTCCTCACACATTATCAATTCGTCCCCGCTGGACTCCACAACCACAGGTCCCTCTGTACTATCTGGAGGGCAGTGCTGTACTTGATTGAGGAATTGATAATTCATTTTTATAAACATCATTTTTTCAACGTTCTGAGGAAGCAACCTCCTTCGCCACTTACTGACCAGGTTCCCCGCTGCACTAAAAACTCTTTCCGAGTACACACTGGAGGGGGGACAACTCAGGTAAAATAGAGCCAGTTTGTACAGGGGCTTCCAAACTGGCTTTTTTTCCTGCCAGTAACAATATGGACTGTCTGACATGTCTATTTGGATGGTGTCAGCAAAATAATCCTCCACCATTTTTTCGGAATCAGTGAACTTTGTAATAGCAGTACCACTGGACTTATACTGCTGAATCAGTGAACTTTGTAATACAGCAGTACCACTTGACTTATACTGCTGAATCAGTGAACTTTGTAATAGCAGTAGCACTGGACTTATACTGCTGAATCAATGAACTTTGTAATATATCAGTACCACTTGACTTATACTGCTGAATCAGTGAACTTTGTAACAGCAGTACCACTGGACTTATACTGCTGAATCAGTGAACTTTGTAATATAGCAGTACCACTGGACTTATACTGCTGAATCAGTGAACTTTGTAATATAGCAGTACCACTTGACTTATACTGCTGAATCAGTGAACTTTGTAATATAGCCGTACCACTGGACTTATACTGCTGAATCAGTGAACTTTGTAATATATCAGTACCACTGGACTTATACTGCTGAATCAGTGAACTTTGTAATATAGCAGTACCACTGGACTTATACTGCTGAATCAGTGAACTTTGTAATATATCAGTACCACTGGACTTATACTGCTGAATCAGTGAACTTTGTAATACAGCAGTACCACTGGACTTATACTGCAGAATCAGTGAACTTTGTAATATAGCAGTACCAATGGACTTATACTGCAGGATTGTTTTGGGATATTTTTTATTTTTTTTTTATAATTACTTTTTTTGTAATTTTTTTTATAACTTTTTTTTACATTTTTTATAATTTGGGAATAATGGGGAAATAACAATGCCCTTAGAAGGACAGAGCACAGGACACAGCACCACTGGACTGAACAGGACACAGCACAGGACCCAGCAGCACCACTGAACTCAGAAGGACAGAGCACAGGACACAGCACCACTAGACTGAACAGGACAGAGCACAGGACCCAGCAGCACCACTGAACTCAGAAGGACAGAGCACAGGACACAGCACCACTGCACTGAGCAGAACACAGCACAGCACAGAACTGAACAGCACAGCACAGCACAGAACTGAACAGCACAGCACAGCACGAGATATAGCAGGACAGAGGACCACCTAACACAACCTCCCTCTACCCTGATCAATGCCCGAGTGAAGATTGCGGCGACTAGCGGGGAATTTACAGGATCCGAGTATTGCGAGATCCGACAGAGGGATTATGACTCAGAGCCTCGCTTTCAGTTTTGCAATTGGCGGGAATACCCGGATCTGTCTCGGATCCGGCTCGGATCTGCAACGTTCGGGTGGGCTCGGATTTCAGAAATCCGAGTGCGCTCATCTCTAGTAAATACTGCATTTATAAGTGCACAAGGGTCAGAAGTAGGAGCAACACAGGGTTTTAGTTGGAGAAATTTTGCATTCACTTCTCACCAGTTCACCAAAAATACACCCTTGATCATCATCATCTATTTATATAGCACCATTGATTCCGCAGCGCTGTACAGAGTACTTACTCACATCAGTCCCTGCCCCATTGGTGCTTACTGCTTACAGTCTAAATTCCCTACTCACACACATACACGCACACAGACCGAGAGAGACTAAGGTCATTTTAATAGCAGCCAATTAACCTACTAGTATGTTTTTGGAGTGTGGGAGGAAACCTACGCAAACACGGTGTGATAATGAATAATATTGTGATAATGATGAAATGTGTAAAATAACACCAAAATGAGAACTATGACTTTTTAGAAATAACTTTTTTAAACTAGGGTGGGAGAGACTAGAGACTTGTATACATATATCTCTCATGTTTCCTTAGTTGCTAACAAGTCTCATTGTTTCAAGACAAGATTACCGGCTTACCTTAGATCCTTCTCTTTGGTAATCTTGAAGTTTCCATAATATAATATAGCCCTCTATTTGCAAATAAAATATTGTTTAGTATATATTTTGAGGACAACTACAAATTATACATATAACATACAAAAACAGTACAACTTTGTGTAGCATCATAGAACAAAAATGTTTGTATAAATCCCATGGCCAATTTACCACACAATATGAATATGCTGATTAGAAGTGACTTGTTCAAGCCTAAAGATGGAATACGGACAATGGTCAGCAATTTTCATTATTATTCTGTCAGTGTATTTAACCACTGAGCTACTCCACCCTGTACTACATTACATTATTATGTCTCAATACTAAAATGAATCCTTACTCTAATATAGTCTGAATTATCTAATATGGCAGTTTCCGAGAGAGCAATATATACAGTGGCTGGACAAAGAATTATGAATTTTTAAACTTTTTATTTTTTTTTAAGGTTTGTACTTTAAAAATAGTGAATATATGTCAGGGTCAGAGAGTACTGAGGACTCAGGATGCACAGAAACCACTAACTGATATTAGCGCCACTGAACTAGGAGGTGCAGAGTCTAACGTACCCCTTATGTTCACCAGGGACCCCCGCAAGGAGGTTTGGGCTTAGCTGCAAAGGGTACACAGGTTGCGGTCCTCCTAGACAGTTACCAATGTAGAGATAAAGTAGTCAGAACGTTCCGGGTCAAACCAATCAGGAGAAGGCGGTAACAAAGAGAGATTCACAGAGAAGTCAGACAGGCCGAGGTCACAAGTATAGGACAAATAGCCAATTACAGAAAAATGGTCGACAAGCTGGGATCACAACAGAAGGCAAAAGGGCACAATCCAGGAGAGTAGTCAGAGGAAGCCGGGTCACAACCAAAACAGGAACAGGAACATACAAGAACGCTGCAGACAGGAGAGCTGAAACTCTGGCACCCTAATGGTGCCAGAGCAGGGTTTAAATAGAGGCAGCAGAGATGTGATAGGAGGAGGAGAGGGGCGGGCAGACACATTGACCGCCAAGCAAAGGAAGCGCCCCGTTGTCTAGCAATGGGACGAGTCTCTGCACATGCGCCCGATGGCCAAGGATGGCTGGGAATGCTGCGTGCCTGTTGCTTAGCAACAGGACTCCCCCGTCCGGAACTGTCAGGTGGCCGTCCCCGCTTCATACAACGGAGACACTCGTCTGACAGCACACGGTCCCTTTCTCTCCCCCAGAGAAGGATTGGTCTTATGCAGAAACTCAGCCAGGAGGCGAGGAGCATAAAGGTCAACTTCATCTACCCAGGATCTTTCCTCTAGGCCGTAGCCCTTCCAATGCGCAAGGAACTGGGTCTTGCCACGAAGAGAACGAACCTCCAAGATTCTTTCAACCTCATATTCAAGAGAAGTCTTGATAGGGGGAGGAAGTCAGAAGAAGCCGGGTCACAACCAGAACAGGAGCAGGAACATACAAGAATGCCGGAGAGAGGAGACCTCATACTCTGGCATACTCTGACATACTCTAGGCAGTTTGTTGCCATATTGTTCCTCCAGGTGGCAGCACAACCTGGCTAAATCACCTTTCCGACGTGAAAGCAGTCGTAAAAACTACGCCCAGACATGACAGAAAATTGCAACAGAGAACGAAAATTGCCAGAAAAACGTGTTATGATGAAGTGGAAGGAAGCAGGAGCTAACATTTCTTTAACAACTGCGCGGAGACATCTTGCAGAGTTTGGGTTTAGAGCTTGTCAACCAGTTAAGAAACCGATGTGGACACAAGCAATGAGGAAAAAACGTGGGCAAATATATAAAAAATTAAGTTCATATAAAGTATTTAATATGTGTATTTGTCTTTATTTTATCAACATTTTACAAGAAACTAAAAAATGTCTAATTCATTGTTGAACCACTGTAATTTATATATATATATATATATATATATATATATATATATATATATATATATATATATATAGTTAATGTGGGGAGGTCTACGATGGAATGCCATATCGTCTCTTGTTCTACTGCCTTTGATGTAAAACTAATCAAATTCCAATCACTTACATTCAAATTACATTGTCATAGCACCACTTCTAAATTTCCAGACCTGGAAACTGGCAATCCATGTAAAGCAGGCTATTTACTATTGCATCCAAAACCCAGGGCAAATCCACTCTATTATAGCATAATAGTGAAACAATTTAGCAGAAAAGCAGTAGAATACTCATCTTTAGATGACAATGGAGCATAGTTTATGATAGTGTATGTCCAGAAAATTATACCCAACAGCTGTTTCAGTGCTCCTTTAGCACCTTTCTTAAAGGCTGTTACATAAGACATGACCTACATATCACAAGTAATTATAAATGTATTCATTTAATATATTGTTTGAAATGTCATACAGTATTAGCAGTGTTTTTAAAATTAGTGACACATTCTTCAGGCAGGTTATGGTAATTCTTCATAGTTCCTTTGCACAGAGACACTACATTTGATACACCCAAAACTATTACCAATAAATTTGATCACTTTATATACAGCAGGTAGATTCATATTTTATGTGACTCTTCTTTAAACATTATGACTGGGTAGATATGTGGCCTCAGCTAATTTGGTTACGTACACATTTGGTCTAAATATAGTATTTGGGGCTTGTAGTTGTGATTTGCATTTTGTATATTTGTAGACAGTTTATATGATTACCATACTCAGTTTTTACATTATTATCTTTTTATCTGGTGACATCATATTATTGTAAAATGATAAGTAAGGACCATTTAGTTAGAACTTTAATAAGAATATAGCAGACACCTACCTTTATTTCCAGCAAAGATAACCTTACCGCATTGACCTGTACAAAGTGCTGTGAGAGGAATAGATGGGTGCTTTGTACAAGGTAACACCTTACTTATCAAGTCTCCCTATAAATATATATAAACAATAATAGATTAAGTATGAAATGTGTGTACTATTTCTGATGCTTAAATAATCATCTTGTGAAAAACACGCCAAACAAATGCTGCTGACAGAGGTTTGCTATAGTTTTATTCAGAGATGTCAGGATGTTATAGACAGCAACTCTTGTAGTTCCAGCAATTCAATCAAACAAAAGTGTTTACAGTTCCAGGCCACCCTGCTGCTAATTAGACACTCCGTCTCCTCACTAGTCACTGGCCACTGGCTATTGTCGGTCGTCCCGTCCTCAACACAAGTCCAGCTATTTAAGCTTCATCCCAAGCACTAGCTAGCTAAACTGTTAATTCATTAGTAACACCCATGTGCTCCACCTGTGAGTCTGTGATCTGAGTGAGGAGACTTAACCCAGTTTGCAGCATGAGGCTGCAGACTGCCAGAGAAGTTATTAGTCTCTCCCTTGGTGGCCTGTGGCCATCTACCCTTTTTGTCACATAACCTTCTGCTTAGCTACGTCAACTTAGGCAAAGTGGATACTGCAGGGAGCACAAAACTGGAGACAGGAGAGAAGATGTGCAGGGAGATATGTGAGAGAAAAAGGTAGAGAAGATGGTGCAGGAAGTTACGTGAGAGAGACAGGGGACAAGATGGTGCAGGGGAAGTGTGAGAGGGACAGGAGAGAAGATGGTACAGGGGGATGTCTGAGAGGGACAGGGGAGAAGATAGTACAGGGGGATATCAAGGGTTGCTGCAGGAGGTTAGAGGAAAGACAGAGGATAAGATGGTGCATGGGGATATATGAAAGAGACAGAGGATAAGATGGTGCAGGGGGGATATGTGAGAGAGACAGAGGAGATGATGGTTCAGGTGGAAATATGAGAGAGACAGAGGATAAGATGGTGCAGGGGGTTAAGAGAGAGAGACAAAGGAGAAGATTTTGCAAGGGGATATGGGAGACAGAAGAAAAGACAGTGCAGGGGGATATGTGAGAGAGACAGAGGAGAAGAAGGTGCAGGGGGTTAAGTAAGAGGGACTGGGGAGAAGATGGTGCAGGGGGATGTGTAAGAGGGACAGGAGAGAATAGGGTACAGGGGCATAGGTAAAGAAAGTGTAAAAGAAGTGACAGCTTAAAAATGGGAATGTCAGGGTTGCAACCACCGTAAAACACAAGTAGTAATGAAGGATGGGAATGCACAAAGGGGACAAGTGTTAAAAAAATAAATTAAAAATTCAAGCCTCATACTACATTCACTTATATTTTCCATACCCCCACTTCTAAATTTCCACTTCAACCACTGTTTCATCAGGTATGTTAATGTATATGGTGAAAATTATGAAAATTGCTGTGCCTAACACTATGTTATATCATGCTGACTTAAAATTTCATACAACAGAACAATGTAAATTAGTTAATATTACCTTAGTGTTCCACAAGTAGAGGTATCCATTCCCATGAGCTGATGCTACAAGTGGAGAGACCACCTGGCCATTTAATGTCACTGAATGAGAGTTATCCTGTGTATGTCCATGTGGTTCCCCAACATCTCTGTTATCTTCCGTTTCTGAAACTTTTTCTGCAAACAAAAATAACCACACCATAGTATGCTGTATAAAACCCATCTTAACTTTGTAATCAATGGTAGAGGAATTGAAATGACTTGGGGCCTATTTATTATTTAAAGCCACATGGCTGTGATAAAAAAAAAAATTCAGTTATCGTCACAATTTACCCCAAAAAAATTTGCCCACAGCTGCTGAGCGATACTCAGCTGCCTCGATGATAATGGTAAGGGTTGCGTTACCCTCATCATCATAGGTAGAAATCTGCAGCGATGCTTCGTAGGTAAGTCTGTGTATATTGGTGTAGTTTTTTGGGCTAATGTAAGTGGAGGTTTTACAGGACTGGCCGGACTTTGTTTATAAAATGGATAATGTTCCACATCGCTTAGGAGAACACCTGCTCTTTTCACCTTATTTATCATCCCACCGATTTCTGGAAAACAGCATGTTAAACTTCTCTTGAATGCTCTTAAAAGTGAGAACAAAGGACAAGATTTTGGCTACACTTTTAACAGGTGTTGTTTTGCCTGTTAACACCCATATTTACAAACATTAAATGAAAAAAAAAATAGGGTCAAATAACTTTTTAACAATCCCCCCCTGCCAACAAGCAGAACTGTGTAGAACCTATGCCAGGGAACACCACAATTAGGGAGAATTCACCATTGCTGACGCTAGAACTCTGCTACTCCTGGCATTGGCTTCACAGGAAAATGCAAACAGCTCCTAACACAGCTGCTGATTGGACATAGCCGCCTCTCTGCAGTCAGCATCTATTTGATTAAATAAGACTGCAATTTACACCATCTCTTCTAATTGTTGGCAGTGAGTAAGGCTAGGTACACCCTATAGTGGTTAAAGCAGATTATCAGACCAATCAGAGGATAAACGACTGATTGGCCCAATATCACACTAGTGTGTACCCTGCAAGGGGGAGCAATTATCATTCCAAAGTACATAATATCGTTGAATGAGACTGTTAAACTGAACTAAAAGTCTTGTTCAACAATGGAACAATGTGTACAGGAAAATGGAAATGGTGTGCAGTTTTATATGTGTGTCTTCACAATAACACTAGCCATTAATTAGCAAGTTTACACAATTGCCACGCAAATTAAACCATGGAAACAGTTGAAAAACTAAAAGTAAAGCGCTAAAGCAAAAAAGTGGAGCAAACAAATAAGCTACTACAGTATTTGTATGTTATAAGGTCTTGTCATTGTCCTTGAAAAGAAAAACATTAAATATGACTGATGTGGATAATAGTGGTAAAGAAAGGGATAAAACAATACATTGTATAACTGATAGGTCAGCTGTCCATGTTAACATGATAATGTTAATAGATACTTAATTAGTAATATGAATCTGCTTTGTGGTGATTACAGATCCTGACTGGTCATAGAAACTATACTGCATCCCTGATGTGCATACATTCATGGCATTAATCAGATACAAAGTAACAATGTCATTGTCCAACATCATTTTTCTCTAGCACAACCATACAGTGCACACCATATAGCTCTAATGTGGATAACAGCTAATTAAATGTAATAATACATAATTAAAAAATGTTAATATGAATCAAGAAAGATTTAGAAGAAAGAAAAATTCTGTATTTCAAGTACAATGTTAATACAAAGCATTTTATACTGACCAGAACGCGCATCTGAGGTTTCCACATCCTTCTAAAAGTAAAATAGAAGATTCTCTAGTCATGAAAAAATATGTTATATAGTGTAACATTATCATTGAAAATAGTTTATATGATAAGTAATAATTGTTTATTATTTATTTATACATTAACAGTTTGTTTGTTTTTTGAAAATGGCACATAATGGTTCTCCTCTTGTGTATGTCACCACAAAGAAATGTGTAAAAGTTTTGAATTTGGAATATTTCAGTTACATTACATTCAGTGACCTATATTTTGCTGGTTAAAAAAAAATAGAGCTAGCTACATTTAATAAAATCAAACAGGTTCGAGCCTGTTTAACCATGGCTGTAACTGTTCTAAAATGCCATTTCGTACATGGACATGATTGAGTTGGTTTGCACATGTACAAGTAAGCTGAAACATGTTATAAAATTTAATTGATACATGTTCATGGTTTTTAATTGCGAAAGGTAAACCTCCAACGTGAATGACGAACTTCAGGCACAATAGTGTTCGCAGTTCAAATGAAAAAAAAAAAAGCTTACAATAAAAATTTTACTGTTTACAATTATTATTTAAATGGTGTTTAAAAATATTTAAATACGCTAATTTTAACGTGAACATGGAACACAAGTTGTGAGCCATGAATGAAAAAGGCAAATGTGAGACAAATTCCAATGAGGTTCAACTGGCCATTGTACTGCAAACATCTTCATTGCCTTTGAACTAGTGAAACAATCACATTTCAAACCAGTTCAACACTTTCAAGCATCTCTATTAAAGGTCATATTGTCTTAATGAAACAAGGTAACAGGTTAAATAGAGCTACTCCCCACTGCTGTATGCAGACAATAGCAAGTCCAATTCAGCAATAATGACTTCCTCGAAATTACATTTACATGTATTCTATTATAGCACTGGCCTGTGAGTGTGAATACTGCTGAGTGGGTAAAGCACTGAAAAAAAAAGAGTCATGTAAAATTCGTATAGCAGAAGTTCTACTGCACATGAGTTGCTTATAAATAAGTTTATAGATATGCACTACACCACTATATAAGAGCTCTGTGCGTATGTATCGGCTCACGTACATTTCCAGAATAGCATAGTGTGGCCTCAAGAACGGATTTGCAATGGGGCCTGGTGATTGAGTGTTATGCCACTGCTCAGGGGAAATGCGTTTACAAGATTAGTGTTACACACACTTTGGGGGTCAATTAGGAAGATTATCCATGCAAATTGTAGACTTCAAACTAAAACGATGGACAAAATAAGAAGGAAATAATTTTGTATAAAAAGAATTGGTTTTTATGTGTTAAATTAAGCCCTCAGTGATTTTTCACAGTAGGTTTTTTTATTCTATTTATATTGGACCTAGTTGTGACATTCATAAAAGTGCATCTATATTTCACATTTGAGTGTGTATAGGCTCTTGTTTTGCAAGCTCTAATAGCTATAATGTGTAATAAAAACATAAAATAAAAATAAAACTTTGTATTTTAGAGTATGAAAAATACTAACATGTTATTATAATACTTACTTTACTTCTTGAATCATCTTGCAACAGATTTGTTTTACTGTAAATAAAACATAAAACACTGAACATATGCTGTATTTCATGTTTTTCTTTCTTTTTGTTTTTTTTCATTAACATTATAGTTAAAGCAAAATAAACTACATGTCTATACACACCTCATAACATGTTTATAGTACTGGGGGTAAATATATTAAAGACCGATTTTGGCAATTCGCAATTATTCAGCAACTTTGACAGCTAAATTTAAAATGGCAATGTGTTTAAAGGCAAGATTTGCTTTTAAACACATTGGCGTTTTAAATTTAGCTGTTATAGTCACCAAATATCGTTAATTTGCAAAAGTCGCTCCTTAATACATTATCCCCTGGAGTCTGCAAGGGATCTGTGCAGTTTATGTGCTAGTAGGGTCTGTGTTATGTGCTTGGCAATGGGGCAGCTCTATGCAATCTGAAAGCCAATCTAGTTTGAAGACCTAACATTTTGTATATCTCTAAATGGACAACCTTCCAACCACATAACAACAACATGCAAGCATCCCACCCTAAAAATAATTTGGACTGCGCTGTTATGACTTTATTGCTTGAGACATGAAAGATTGATGATTGCTTGGCCCTTGTGTATATATGAGAGACAATCATGGTGGCGAAGGACACATGTGATTTGTGTTCACAAGGGGAAAAATGTGGATGCTGGTATACATACTACCACTATGAAAACGGTGATGTGAATTATGTTCTCTGGTATCGGATACCAATTTGCTCATTTTCAGAAACCTAATTGTCAGAATATAACATGCTGCTGGATGTGTGTGTCAAAGTATTGACAGGTCTATTCAAATTTATGCAATCTTGTATCGCTTTAATTTGGGCTTCCAGTTCCACTTGTAAAATTTAAAATAAATAAATATATATATATATATATATATATATATATATATGTGTGTGTATATATATATATATATATATATATATATATATATATATATATATATATAATTCTGTTAACATTCCCTGCTATTGCCATCTTGAGGTGGTGATAGCGAAAGGAGGACACTCGCAGTATTTGTAAATAGGCTTTCCCATGCTTTGCAATAGCCAGAGATAACCCTTTGATAGATAGGGAGAAGCCCAACCTTCGGCTAAAACATCAATTTTTTCATTGAGAATCTTAAACAGGCTCCTAAATGAGAAGGTATTGTGTATAAATGCTGATTTCTCTATGGTATCAATGAACACTCTACAATTGTTTTCAGAATATTTTTAAATTGTAAATGTTGGTTGCAACTTATGAATTCAATTATTTGAAGAGGTGGCCACCGTGCTTGTGCAGGAAGCATATAATTGTCTACAATTATATTACTAAATTGAAGGGAACGTCCTTTAGTCATTATGCCATAATTGTAATAAAAATAATGAGTAAATGCAGTTATGAAATCTGCTTTTAACTGTGTTCCTCTTTGAAAAGTAGATAGGCAACCCTGACATATAAACACTGGCTGGATGCTAATGTAAGAACATTAGGATGGAAGTGCTCTCACCGCTCCACATCTGCTGCACCACTTTGCAAATCTCTACATTGGCTCCCTGTGTCCTCCAAAATCAAATTCAAATTACTCACCCTTACCTACAAAGCCCTCAACAACAATACTCCTGCATACATCTCAAATTACATATCAAAATACTCTCCCTTCCGCCCTCTTAGATTTACCTCTGACCTGCGCCTTGTCTCGTCTTTGGTAACCACCTCTCAGTCCCGCCTACAAGACTTCTCCTGTGCTGCTCCCCACTTATGGAATACCCTACCACGCTCAATCAGACTTTCCCACAGCCTTCAAATCTTTAGATACTCTTTGAAAACCCATCTCCTTTTTAAAGGTGACCTTATCCCCAATAACACTATTTACACTAATGCACCCTCACAACTATCCCAATCTCCATTCTGAGACACACTCGCTCCTCTTGTTTCAGCTGCGCCCTCTTCCCTTTAGAATGTAAGCTCTCTAATGAGCAGGGTCCTTCATACGCTTTGTTTTCATGTCTGCATTTATTTTGTCTACCTTGTATGTCCCTGTTTTATGTATGTACTGTTTTCACTACTGTACGGCGCTGCGGAGCACTACGTCGCCTTACAAATCTAGCCTTCACTAATTTCAATGCAAATTCACTTCATAAATGAAACCAGGAATTTCTCCTGCTGTTGAAAATGTAGCTATGAAGTATTAGAACAGCTTTCATAAATTATATATTTAAGCATAAGTCAGGAGAAAATGAACATTAACACATTTTTTTAAACATGTGATTAGCAATTAGAGATATAAATTAACAAGTTGGATGTATGTATGTTGTTTGTATGTTGTTTCACATACAGGTGCATTTGACACCACAATCTTCTAGCATCAGTTTGACATAACTACTCTTTGCTACTGGGGATCCTGATCCTTCCAACCATCTACCTCTTAAGAGAAGTCTACAAAAGATTGATTAAAATGCATAAAGAAACTCCATAAAATGAATGGATTTATTTTTCTTCTTTTTTAAATTAAATTTGATGAAGATCAAAGCCATGATCACCCTCACCGCTAGCCAATAACAAAAGACCAGTATTGGAAACCACTCGTGATTGGCTGGGGGTTAAGAAGAATCCCATTGATCATTTAGCAGCAGGCAGTGCTAGTGTTCTGATGCACAGATTGTTCTCGGCCCCCACCTGGCCCCACTATGACAGTTCAAGACAGAAGAAAATATTTTATTTACTATTGGACCATGGAAGATGAAGACCAAAGAAACAAGAATATATTATTATTATTTTATAATTAATGGTGGTGAAAAAGTCTTTGGACAGTGTTTTATTAAAATAAATTTTATTTGAAAATTATGTCTGTGCTTTTTTTTTTACTCTTTTGGTATAAGACAAGTTTTTTTGAGGTTTTAGAAACTATATTTACCAACAGTCTGGAGCTAGGAACTAGCACAGTGGCTTTATACACCAAGTGTGACTGGAGGCAAGGATTAGCCCAGTGACATGTATCCAAGTATGAAGTGTATTCCCCACTTCTAAAATATCAGTTTGTTTTAGCAGGGTCATCTTTACCTTCTGTATCATATCATCTTCTTTGTTTGCATCCCCTCAATGTACAGCCCTAAGTAATATGCTGGCGCTTTATAAGTAAAAGATTTATAAGTAAAAAAGCTATTGAAATTTAAGAAAATGGTGCTTAAGTAATTGCCCCTTAAGTCTGCCTACATTCCCCTCATCACATCACAACACTGACAGTGCCCTGTCATTTGAAGCTACACAAGAGGAGACAGGTTACTGCCTCTCGTAAGATCAGCTTGCTCGTGTCCTACTGCTGTAACTAATCTGATGATTTGACAAAAACACTTAATAGAGAGATATTTTTCGAATGTAATTACCTTGATATGCTCAATGTTTCCATAGTTTTCGGTAAAATAAACAAGAGGGTATTTGTGCATTGTGTCTTCAGATTGCTTGGCAGTTCAGTGCAACTGATAGTTTCAGCATTTCGGCTGTAACTACAGACAAGACAGATGTGATTTAAGAATATTGAAATAACAAGACAGAAGCTATATGACAATTGCATTTTGTCTATTTCATATTTTTTTCTGGGCAATTTTATATAAATTAATCAAAAGTCAATTGTTTCCTAATTTGTTAATAATAACGTTGTAATACAGGTGAACCTCATTTATCCATGTTCTATTTAAACTATACTCATTCACCATGAATATGTCTTTCTTGGGCAGGCAGTATTTTTTCCTTGCTATTTTTTCTTTATTTTGGACAATATAGGGGACCTCATGTGCACTAGATGTGCACCTAGAGTCACTTTGGGTTTGTCTGCACAGAGCTCTTCAGGGTGCATACCTGCCTTCTGGCCTTTGGAGACACCTCCTCAACTAGAAGTGCACCTAGATTTGCTGGTAGGTCAAACAAACCAAATATGTAAACATCACCTATGGATGCTGGATATTGTCACACTGATCAAGTCAATGGGATTTCTAGCTTGTATACCAATTTTGTGAACATTTTTTTTATATGTTGTGTGATATACAATGATATGATTTTACAGATATTTTTAAGAGTCAGTTGACAGTCACAGTACAGTATCAACTTTGTAGTTACAGATTTGCTAGTCAAGCGTTTAATCTGTACTTGCCTACTCTCCCAAAATTTCTCGGAGTGTCCTGAATTTCAAGGGGCCTTCCCGGACTTCGGGAAGAGTAGGCACCCTGCTAGATCCTGTAGCCAGTGTGTCACCACGCCATCTGGTTGTAAAAGTTGGCAGGTGTGGTTTAATCATAAAAATCTCAACCCTTTCTGTTATACAACTAGATAAGCAAAATTTCAGAACAGTGGAGCTTCCTAGAAGGTGGAACATGAAATCATCAATGAAATTAATTTAAAAAAGTCACAGCATAACTGGATTTAAATAAATATGAAATATATAGTTATTTTCATGTTATCTAGAGTTATAGCAAAATACATACATGTGCTTGACACCTGATGAGTCTAATCTGTACATGTTTATCTCTCCATTTGTGCTTCCGGTGGCAAGAATAATATAATGTTCTAGATTTAAAGCATCAAAACAGGTGATTGTTCCTCCATGCGAGGTGGTCTGTAGGCATAGTAATGACAAAACATTGTTAGTAAGGCATATAGGGGCCAATTAAATTCAGCCGCGTTCTAGTAATAACGTATGTTAGTATGATAATTTTATCACGGATTTTTGCTCACAGCCCGCAAGCAAAAATCTGGATTAAAATTAACGGTAATACCATTAACGCTGCGCTATTCCTAGAATAACGTGGCCGAATTGAATCGGCCTCATAGTATAGATTTCTGCATATGTAATGTATGTAATTACAATTTATTAGTAATATTATACATTATTTTCTGAAAATTATAATACACCTGTAACAACATTGTTTGGATGTTTACATTTTACAATAGAAAAGAACACAGCGATCTAAATGTTTGCAGTTTTAGTATGTTTTTAATTATTTTAAAACTAGACTTGCTAGTATGACATTGCAATGCAATGATTTGCCCAAACATTGCAGAGGGCCAGTTATACTTAAATCCCAATGGAGAGTAGCTCTCAGGGCTGATAAGAACAGATTGCTTGCATGATAAGAAGAGATTGCATGTATGTGGTGATCCTCCTATCTTGGTGTAATTTGAGGTCATTTATGAAGTCCAAATTGTCCAAAACACGTACATTTTCACCAAAGTGAATCAGCGCAACTACTTTTGCGAAGCAGTGGAGATTTAAATTTCAATCAGGCAAGCAAGTTATGTGTTCTCAAAATTTGAGGGGAAAAAAAAGGAAGAAAATACTTGCAACGGTAAGAATATAAAAAAAAGGCTTGTTATTGAGACGTAGCATGCTTGGTATAAATGGAAATATGCATATAGTGTGCATACATGTTTACTTTTTTCTTCACTATTGATTATAATTATATGTCGATCATCCTATCCTATTGTAAAGTGTTGAGCTCTTCCTTATCCTCATCCAGCTGGACACTCAGTTTTTTTAGAGTGCCCGCAGGATAGGCTGCTTATTGTGCTTCTGTGTCAGCTTAATGTAATTTTATGATTGACTCAGGACACTCAACACTCACATCCAGGTAGGCAGGTTCAAAATGGAATCTTTGAGTTCTGTATTCAACTGTATAGAATTGGTACATGGTATCCATAGATGTCAAGGATGCTTACTTGCATGTTCCAATCAGTCAGACATCATAGATACGACTCCTACAGTTGGATTATCAACATCCAGAAACCCAATCATATTCCTACTCAGAGTCTGGTCTTTCTAGGGCTCCTGTTTGACACTTATCAGCAGCAGGTGTTTCTTCTAGGGGACAAGATAGCTGTAGAACATTGGTACATTTCAGCGGCGATGCATTGTAAAGGGAAACTTCCCTTTACAATGCAGCGCCGCTTTAAATTTAATCACCGAAGACGCTGAACTCGCGGGTGTTGAAGAACCCGCATGTTTATACATTTACCCCATCATGAGTGTCATTCTCAAAAAGGTAAAAAGGGGAAGGGGTCCAGATGTAGCATCAGACTGGACAAGACAACGTGGTACACAGACAATCACAAGATGTTAGTAGATCCATGGTGGCATCTTCCTCAAAGGTGGGACCTGTTAACCCAGGGGCCTTTGTACCATCATGGCTTAGCGTGACTGGCTTTAACGTTATGGCTGATCCTTTAGAAACAGGGGTTCTCCTACAGTGTTATCAGAACCATGCCCACTGCCAGAAAATCTGTGCTGGCAAAAAATTATCACAGAATTTGGAAGCCTCATGCAAGTTGCTGAGAAGCAAGTTTCTAACTAATTCTTTCGAGTTAGCTCCTTTGCTCCTGTTTTTGTAGGATGGCATAGGTTATATTTTAGATCCTTAAAGGTTCAAATGTTTTCTCTCTGTTTGCTTCCAGAAGAGGGTAGCACTTGTAACAGAGTGTCACTCACCGGACTGTGAGTGCCATTTCTCCTGTGTTCAGGAACCGTGGCCGTCCGCCATCCTGAGGGTCTGCGCATGTGCAGCCCTTATGAAACCTTCAGTACCTGTTGCTTTTAATTAATTGGATGATCAGGCAACCCTCCCTATTTAAACCACCTGTGATCATTACCTAGTGGCCTGATCTTGGAGTCTCATTCCCCATGAGCCTCTGAAGGTGTTCCTGTGTTTCCTCGTGTATTCAGCTCCAGCTGATTCCTGTATACTACCATTGTGGTTTCAGGACCACTTCAACTCTCCTGTGTTCATCGTGTCTGCACTCAGCTGATTCCTATCTGCTACTGCTGCCGGATTCCAGACCGCCTCAACTCTCCTGTGTTCAGCGTGTCTGCTCTCCGCTGCCTCCGTTACTACTGCCGGGTTCCAGACCGTCTCAACTCTCCTGTGTTCATCGTGTCAGCTCTCCACTGATTCCTATCTGCTACTGCTGCCGGATTCCAGACCGTTTCTACTCTCCTGTGTTCAGCGTGTCTCCCCTCCGCTGCCTTCGCTACTACTGCCGGATTCCAGACCGCCTCTACTCTCCTGTGTTCAGCGTGTCTCCCCTCCGCTGCCTCCGCTACTACTGCCGGATACCAGACAGCCTCAACTCTCCCGTGTTCATCATGTTTCCAGTTTTACTTACTACTGCTTCCTGAGTATTGCTCCTTTGATTACCGGTTACCTTTCGTGCGCTGCACCAACCTGATTACCGCTTCCATCCTCCAGTGGTCTCTCCTCCTGCCGGCGTTCAGCCGTTCAGGTATCCCTGCACTTCTCCTTGACAGCCTGCTCTCCTGAACCGCGGTATGCATACTTTCCATTGACTTTGCTATTGTATTGCATATCCGTCTGGACTGTGTTGTGTTCATCTCCGGAGTCTTCCATCTACTGAAGCTATTGTTACAATTGACTTTGTTTCCTATTACCTGGATCTCTATAGTGACTTTGCATACTTCAAGCAGCGCTTGTCAGTTATTATTGTATTGTGGTTATCATCGTGGGATCAAGTTCCGTGTGCCTCCCGTGTATCCTCTGTATTTCATTCATCTCCTCGTGCCCCTCCTCCAATATATATAGCAGTGGTACAACTTGCTGAACGCAGACCACTGACTCCTGTTTCCCATTGGCACCAGTTTCAAGTATCCTCTCACATAAGCAGTGGTACAACTTGCTGTACGCAGACCACTGACTTCCCCGTTACCTACTTGCACCTGGAAACCATTCCTTCACTATAGACAGTGGTACAACTTGCTATACGCAGACCACTGACTTTCACTACCTCCTCTCTACTCCTGGACATTCCTCCTCACTATAGCAGTGGTACAACTTGCTGTACGCAGACCACTGACTCTCCTCACGTTTACTTGTCCATCTGGTTCCTCGTGTTCATACATCTAGTCATTACTAGTTGCTGCTAGTCATAGACTTTCATTGAGCATTCTCTCACCATCTGCTGATTCTCCTGTTCCGTTGTCACCCTGCTACCAGAGGACCATAGTACCAGCTATATTACTCTGGTAAGAACATCATCTGGTGATATCCTGGGCAAAGACTCCTAGTGCCCGTGACACAGAGATGCAGACATTTTACATTGTGCAACCACCATTCACTCCTCCACTAGCGCCTTGGGATTTGAATTTAGTGCCGAAGGCATTGCAATATTTTGCCTGTGAACCACATGGTTCACTGTAGTTAAAGTTTCCCGGAGGGTGCCAGAATTGGGAACTCTATCTTGCACATCTCAGTTCTTGGTCTTTCACAAAGATAAAGCTGTTCTTCGCACTAAACCATCTATTCAACCAAAGGTGGTTTTCAAGTTCCATTTATATCAAGGCATTGTAACTGTAGCACTAGTTCAGAATCTGTCTATAGAGGAAGAGTAATCACTTCACTTCTTGGATGTTGTTAGGGTCATGAATATCTATGTCACAAGGATGCTTTATGTCAGAAAATCGGATGATCTTTTGGTCCTCTATGATGCTAACAAAAGTGGATGGCCTGCATGCAAACAAACAATTGCTAGATGGATCAATGCTTATTTACATTGTGGTAGGAAAGTCCTATTTTGCAAGATTGGCGAGTAACTCTCAACGACATGGGGTTTCGGTTAAGCAGCTGTGTAGGGCAGCCACGTGGTCTTCCATGGATACATTTAGAAAATTTTAGTTATTCAATGTTTGCAGATAAAGATGTCAGTTTTAGTATTGGGTGCAATTCTGAAAGCGTATCCATCCAATGGGGCAGCTTTGGGACATTTGCAGGGTCCAGTGCTCCCATAGGATGATGTAGAGAACTGGGTTTTTGTATTTACATCAAATAATTTTCTCTAAATCCATTGAAGGACTATGGGAGCTCACCCAATCACACTCTGGTTCTCATGTTTAAAGTTTGTCAAAGTAAAATCTTTTTAAGGGAGATGTTGGGAGATTCTGTTTCTCTCTCTTTCTTTATGTTTCTCTGGTTCTGTCCAGTGTATCCCAATAGGTTGAGATAAAAGTATAAAAATCCTGTTTTTCCATTTGTAAAGCACCAAGATCACTCATTGGGCTCTACAAAGCCAGTAGTACATACAGGGTATTTCAAAATTTCCATAATTGAACATTTACACAACATGAAAGACAAATGAAGAGAACTTTGCTCAAAGGTACTTACAGTCTAAAGGAAAAAAATTGAAAAATATATGAGGGAGCCTGTTACATGACATGTAAATCAGATTGGGGTGGGTAAAGCAGGTTAGTCAGGCATAGTAATATGAGGTCAGTTTAGAAGCTTGCTTATTTTACTTTATGTGTTTAGATCAAACATCTGCCAGAATATTAGAATGTTGTTCATACCTGCTGCTCGCTAACTCCTTTACGTTTCAGATCAACCAAAATATCAGCAGTTGGAAAAAGTGACCTGTTCTTTTCTGAGTTTAATGTTCTAAACCATACACCAATATCTTCACAAAATTCCATTGTCACATGGAGTTCACGATCATCTTTGCCCTTCAAAATAAATAACATTGCTAATTCTGTTTTACCCGTTAATTCAAATAAGTAACTATATACAAATCTGACTATATACTATATTACTAAACAAGTAACCTGAGGGATGTATACGTTTTTATTTACTATTGTTAAATACAACTGAACTCTACACAGCAACTTCAAAACTATATTTTTACAATGTGGATATTTTTCTAACAATAAAACAAACAACTTAGTAACATGTAGTTGTAGCCATGATCTTGGAAAATGTTATGATTCACATGTAAGTCAATGGAAATGTGAATTTTAAAAACATATTTGTTGCCCTTTTTAGGGCTACAGGGTTGTGGTGTTCTTGTTTTCTGATTTAGGGCGGGCCAGAGTCGGCTTAAGATACATATGATTAAATAAAAATTCTGCATCTATCCATTTTTCTCCAGGTTGTTAGAACTAGAGGGCCATATAGCTTTGCTATATAGGGTTCAACTTGACCTTAGCAGGCAAGCAGCAAAAACTTGGTCAAATGGTTGACCACTTTATCAGTGAATGAGTTGTCCTGTAATAACTTGTGAGAACCTTCTGAATAACATCACAACCGTGGACTGATGTTGGTGTTCCTGGTTTGAAGCTCCATTAGCCCCTAAAGTGGTGAACATTTTCATTCACTACTTTAAAATGACTGCGGTAGTGGAGTTTAAGCGGAGGGACCAACCAGAATCCGCAATGATAATGATAGCAGGTTCTTATTGGTCGTCCCGTTCACACTCCCCTCAGCAGTGTCACACAGCCATGATTTATAATCAGGCCTGAGACAGTAACCACAGAGCCCCAGAAAAGTTGCTGCGTGGAGCAGCCGTTGGAGAAAGGGCAGTTCTAATAAGCTGCAGGTAATGGTGCTGCTTTAATAAACAATAAAAACAGTTCATTGTTTCCACTAGCTGTTTGCGTAGACAATGGAACCATGCATTTATATTTTGTGCAAAATTGAAAACAATATTTTCATACTAAACTATACTATAAAATATAGTCTTTTTTAATTCATCTATTATAACAAAATGAGACAGGAAAGATGATCATGAAAGTGTGTTTCCACTAATATGAAGGAAATTAATAAGTTGTTACCAGTTATGGCGAAGTGGGCTAAATGGACCTAAGTATTCCCTCTATAGTAAAATAAATATGGTGTACGTACATCTTCTTACAATAGGTATTCCAGTTTAAAGTTTTAAATACAATGTATTGGTCTTGGCATATGATATATTATAATATGAATTTATATATTATGCTGTTATACTAAATCATGCTTTGCACTTAATATCTTCATAAATAAAAAAATATTACACTAACTCACAAAACCAAAAAGATGATGTCAGAACTGGAGGTAGAGACATTGAAATGTCTCGTTCCATGTGTCTTCAACTAGTATTCCCAATCTGTAAATGACTGTATTGATTTTATTTGACTCCATCAATGTGTAGGGATGAGACTAATTATTAAATTATTCACAATGAACAAATGTACTGCTGTGAAATGTACCACCATTGTATAACATAACAAAACATATCTTTTCCACAAAAGTGAAGTCGTCTGTCCATATAGTGTATCGGGGAACAATCACAGGATTGATACTGAGTTTGCAAATTAATTTTGCGCCTTGCGAAAATACAAGTGTTTCATATACAGTACATGTGTCATTCAGTCATATGAAGGCTAAAATTTAAGAAAAAAAACAATGTTTGAAACCTGAATCGCTTTAATTTTCCCGCTCATGTCCAAAGCAAAAATTATGTGTTGACCATCAAATGTCCTCAAATAGCTAAGCTGACAGAAGCCTTGTTCTTCATATTTACATCCATTCTTGGGAGGCAAGGCATTTATTTCATAGCCATTTGCAAAATTCCATATTTTTAGTGAGCCTATTTGAGGAAAAATAGGTACATTTTAAAATGTCAGGTTACCAACAAGTTATAGTTTATGATTTTGCTTATAATATCATCCATACTCATAAGGAATTATTTTTAAAATTACAGTGTTTACAGAAAGACTATTATTATATTCATAAGACAGACTAATAAAATGTCTGACTTATGAACACGGCACAAAACACTGCCCAAAGTCAATCAAATTGCATTTTATTAACAAATGTGCAGTAAAAAGTTAAAAGTAATTTAACCCTATTCTACATGTATACAAATTTAACATTTCTGGTTTAGTTGCTCATGGATCAATTGAACTAGCCTCTTGGACATGACTACTCAAATATAATGTATATTATAGGCTAACTGACTGTTGTTGAATGTAGCTTTCAAAGCTGATTGATTTCTGGATATTATTCTACTAGTGATGCTTGGAAATGTTGTAGTCACCAAGTTCAAAGCGTGATGCCACAAAAACAGCCTCTGTGAATGAGCTAGGTTCAGTATAACTCACATCAGCGATGTGTGCCCCACCAAGGTTATATAAACGCAATATGTGATACCATGTAACACTGCCCAGTTAGAGGCACTCAATAGGAACTTTGGAGTCTACCCTATGTTACCCACCTGACCATGTCAGGCTTGGCCAAGCTAGGAACGCTGTAGCCACCAAGAGCAGCAGTCTAGACACATCCTCCTGGAGAAGGAGATGAGGGGAAAGGAATTGGTACTAAATAGACCTGCCTGCTCTTTGCAACTATGTTCATGAAGAGGTGGGAGCCCCTGGGGAGACTTGTTGAACCGTGACTTTTTCCAAGGCTCTCCCTTCCTTATAGATTTGGACTGTCCTTGCATAGGAGGAGGAATTCTGGACCGGATCCTCATGGAGTCAGTGTGCCAACAGCAGTGTTGAGTGCAGGGGGTATGGTAAGTTTTATTGGGGTCACGGTTTATTAATAATAATAACCTATAATACTAATAATCACTGAAGAGCAGGGCATTACTGGCCAATAACACCCAACCATTATCACACAAATAACAAAAAAAATCTGCTGCTGATTATCAGGGTGTTAATAATGCCATGTGCTATATATTATTTAAATGAAGATATATCATATTCACAAATCCTTTTGATATAAACAACCAAGATAAAGATAAAAATGGTTTATCATTAGCTATGACATTAGTACAAAGTATGCAAACCATTATATGCTCCTGTAGCAAAATAAAATCCATTTTTATCAACAGCAGCCGCAGTCACTTCAATACTTGGTCCATGAGCATCCATTATTTCGTACACTTGACAGCCTGTCTCCATTTCCCACACCTACAAGAAATTTAAATAAACATGTAATTCTGTAAAGTTATCATTTTATTTTGGTGGTTTAAAAATATCTTCAAGCTATGTTATTAAATTTTGTAATGGAACATACAGACTCTAACCCTATATTTCTATGCACTAATGTAAATATTAAGGGATGAATATGTAAATTATTCATGTTATAGAACTAAGGAATTCAGTAAGCTTTCCCGGAAGAGCAGACACCCTCTCGGATTCTGCCCACTTCCCTAGTGAAGTGGGTGGGCTGGCGACTTGACGATTTGCAATGAATTCTATCCACATGGCCCAGCACACTTCTACTCTGAGATCTTCCTGACGCTACATCGTGAAAGTTGGCAAGTATGGGTTACAGTCATATTTATGAAGGCCATTCACCAGAGGAAAAGGGTATTGTACGTTGAAAGAAACTTGATGCAAATAAAAATTTCCCAGTGAAGGACATGATAATCAACCAAAGCAGTTTGCTGGCTCGCAGTTTCAGGTCTCTCCTCACCCCTTATCCAGGGTTGGCCAGACTGAACTCTGTGATCTACGCTAAAAAAATAAAAATTTTGATTTGTGATCTATCATCTACCAATCTAACATCAGAAACATGGTCCAGTTACATATAATGCTGTAGAAACAGTGTTGGCATACCTTATATACAGTCAGGGCCAGAGTAAGGGAATGGAGGCTCCTGGGCTAAGGGGGCCCCTATTCCCCAGTGAAGCCCCCCGGTTAGCCGCCTGTCACCCCCTGTGAGGCCCCCCTCTGTTAACCGCCGGCGGGCCCCCCCACAAGCGCTTACCTTCTCCTGTCACTGTTGTCCTTCGGCGGCACACTGTAAGCTCCATACTGAGGAGATCCCATGACACTCTCACGAGATCTTCTCAGTATGGAGATTACTGAGCTCCGCCGAAGGACAACAGTGACAGGCTCAGCAGCATTGATCAATAATGCTGCTGAGCTCTGTCAAGGGCCCCCTGGATGCCCGAGGCCCCTGGGCTATAGCCCAGTTAGACCTCGGGTTAATCCGGCCCTGTATACAGTATATACATTCCAACATTTCAGTCATAGAATATTACTTTCCTCAGGGACATATTCCCATAATAATATGTCCCTAAGCAAAGTTACATTTTAGAACTGAATCATTGGAAGTTGAGATTAAACACCAGTTTTTTTTAGATCCTTGAAATTTATATATAATGATAATAATATGCCCATACTATATTCAGTGATCTCCTTGATACATTTTAAATGATATAGGAAATATAAAAAAATAAGCATGATTCTTTTCATTACCTAGGAAATGATAATATAAGACATATTAAATAGGTGATTTAGGTACTTTATAGTCTATTAAACATTTTTAAATTAGATTTACCTTTAAAACTGATCCTGAACAGATGCTGAGAACCTGGTGAAATACCTGGTTATAGACAAGGGCATTTATTGGCAGATCGTGGGACCGTGGAATCTGTTTTGTCGCTTGAAACATTCGTGTTAGAGGCCACACATCTAACACACATGAACCTGGAAAACAAAATATGTGAAGGCTAATTTCTGCAGAACTAGCTGGGTGTAGAAACTGTGTTTGATTATATATATTCTCTCTATATTTATCAAAGGGTGACAAAACCCTATTGCCTGTGAAAATGGTGTTTTGCAACTGATAGTGCTCATTATTGCATTTTTTTAGCGCAGTGCAATTTAAATAATATGTATTTAAATATTAAAATAAATAGAATAATATAAAAACTTTTGTGCTATATATAATGTTGTTTACGTGTCTATGTTTGTTTTTTAAGACTTTATTTTTTACCAAGTGGAACTAAAAGCAAAGCTCACGCATATGCAGAGCCATGGCAAAGTGAAGCAGTAAATTAAATATCATCATTCCAGGTTGGTATTGCCAGAGCAGCAGGGCCAGAGTTACCGCTAGGCAACCTAGGCAACTGCCTAGGGCCCAGCGGTACCCTGAGGGCCCTGCCAGAGCTGTCGGTGAACGGGGAAGGCAAGGCAGAGAGGCGCTCCCCTCCACCCGCCAGCATAACGCTAATAAAGGATTTAAGAAAAAAAAAAAAGAAGAAAAAAAAAAAAGTCAGCTGACCGTCGGGACCTGGCAGTCTCTTGATGACGTCATCATGCCCGACGTCATTTTCAGTGGCAGAGAAGGAGAGGAGCACTGCCGGAGCCGAGAGGAGGAGCAGTGGCAGCACGCCATAGAAAAAAAGAAGTAAACAAGAAGAGAACAGAACAGAGAAAGGAAAAGGAAATTAAAAGGTAAGTTAACTAACGGAGGGCCCATGAAAGAGGAATTTGGAACAGGCATTAAGGGAGGGGGCATGATGACAGAAATGTGGGGCATGAGGGGCTTAATAATAGAATATGGAGCAGAGGGGCATAATAATAGAAATATGGAGCAGAGGGGCATAATAATAGAAATATGGAGCAGGGGGGCATGAGGGGCATAATAATAGAATATGGAGCAGAGGGGCATGATGGCAATAATTAGTAGCAGAGGGGCATGATGACAGAAATGTGGAACAGGCAGTGTGAGGTGAAATAAACAAGGGGAGAAAAAATATGGAAGGCACAGTGTGATGATGAAGGGTGCACAGTGTGATGGTGAAGGGTGCACAGTGTGATGGTGAAGGGTGCACAGTGTGATGATGAAGGGTGCACAGTGTGATGATGAAGGGTGCACAGTGTGATGATGAAGGGTGCACAGTGTGATGATGAAGGGTGCACAGTGTGATGATGAAGGGTGCACAGTGTGATGGTGAAGGGTGCACAGTGTGATGGTGAAGGGTGCACAGTGTGATGGTGAAGGGTGCACAGTGTGATGATGAAGGGTGCACAGTGTGATGGTGAAGGGAGCACAGTGTGATGGTGAAGGGTGCACAGTGTGATGATGAAGGGTGCACAGTGTGATGTGAAGGGTGCACAGTGTGATGATGAAGGGTGCACAGTGTGATGATGAAGGGTGCACAGTGTGATGATGAAGGGTGCACAGTGTGATGGTGAAGGGTGCACAGTGTGATGGTGAAGGGTGCACAGTGTGATGGTGAAGGGTGCACAGTGTGATGATGAAGGGTGCACAGTGTGATGGTGAAGGTTGCACAGTGTGATGGTGAAGGGTGCACAGTGTGATGATGAAGGGTGCACAGTGTGATGATAAAAGGGCAAAAGCATGATGGAGGGCACAGTGTGATGATGAAGGGAGTACAGTGTACTAAAGGGGAAACAGTGTGAAGGAGGAGCAAAAGTGATGTGTTGGGGATATGTTTTTCTCTTCTGTACTTCAACTTATTTGGCAAAATACATTTTTTGTAGGAGGGAGCTGTGAGAGCTTGCGCAGGCTCAGTGTGCTTGGACTGGGTGTGCAGGGAATGAAGTGACATCATACGGAGGATCGAGGTAGACTGTGCAGAGTTGGGCCAATAATACCAACCGTCAGGGAGTGAAATAACCTTTCTTTTCATCAGCAAACGTGAGTAATGAAAAGTAATCATTGTAACAGATTATTGAAAAAACTCCTATTATTTAAATGTAATTAATTAAAGCTATGTATAACATTATTTGTGCTCTGTTTTATGTAAGGATTTAATTAAAAGTTAATATTTAGTGCTATATCATTGTCTGTACTATCTTCTCTAGTAGGTATTAACAGTTAATCTATGCTTTAAAAAAAATAATAAAAAAGATGCATTGCTATGGATTGTTTCACTGGGGGGGGGGGCAGGCATTTGGGGGCCCAAACCAGTATCTTGCCTAGGGCCCTATGAGGTCTAAATCCAGCTCTGCAGGGCAGCTGTGCAATGCTCAGCTGCCTCTGCAAACAAGTTTTGATAAATGCAGGCGGTACATGATTTTTTTTTTTTATCACAGCAATAAACAGCACTAAAAATTATACTTATTACAGCTACGTGGTGAATATCTTATATATAAAAATCATTGGTCTGTTTGTTTGTTTGTCTGCCTGGTTATGCTTTTGGACATCCCTGCACTGATTTGGATGAAACCAATGCAAGGTGGTCCAGTTGGATCCTGACCAGGTTTTAGGGGGGTTAGGGTCCCGGTGGGACCTTCCGTTGCTGTACGTTGGGCAGAACTTTGAACCGGGGAGCCTGTTTTGGCCCTTCTACTGGATGGATTTGGATGAAAACTTCACAGAGTGGTAACATTGGATCTCAGAAGACATACTAGGGGATTGAGGTCCTGGTCAGACCTCCCGTTGGTGTACACTGGGCAGAAGTTTGACCCAAGGAGCCTGTTTTGGCCCTACCACTGGATGGATTTGAATGAAAACTTCACAGATGGGAGGCAAATTGTCTGGGATGCCAAATGAAGTGGTTGGGGTCCCAGTCAGACTTCCAGTTGTTGTACAGTGGGCAGAACTTTGACCCAGGGAGCCTGTTCTGGGCCTTCCACTGGATGGATTTAGATGAAAACTTCACAGAGGGGTGGCAAATGGTCTGGAAGGCCTAATGGAGTGTTTTGGGTTCCAGTCAGACCTCCCGTTGGTGTACGCTGGGAAGACCTTTGACCCGGGGGGCCTATTCTGGGCCTTCCACTGTCACAATTTTATGGTCAGCGGATACTTTTATTGGTTTACTGGGAGGCGCAGAGTGTAAGGTATTCACCAGTGACTCCTGCAAGGGGATTGGCTGCTTTCGTGCCGCAGGTCGTGGTTCTCTGAGTAGGAGCTAAGTGAAACCCAGTGGAGAAACAACAGAGGAGAGGATAAGTAGTGTGCATGTCACGGGCACTAGGAGTCTTTACCCAGGGATCACCAGGTGATAGGCTTACCAGAGCAGTATAGGTGGTAATATGGTACTCTGGTAGCAGGGTGATCACGGAACAGGAAATAGCAGATGATGAGATGCTCAGGAAAGTCTATGACTAGCAGCACTGGCAATATGGAAGTAGTAATACACGAGGAACTGTATGGACAAAGGACACGTGAAGGTAGTCAGTGGTCTGCGGTAGCAAGTTGTACCACTGCTATAGTGAGGAGGAATGTCCAACAGAAACGAGGAGGTGATGAGAGTCAGCGGTCTGCGGATAGCAAGTTGTACCGCTGTCTGAGTGAAGGAATGGAATCCAAGTGGAGGTATCCGGGGAGTCAGTGGTCTGCGTTAGCAAGTTGTACCACTGCTATGTGAGAGGATACTGGAACGGGTGAAACTGTAAACAGGAGTCAGTGGTCTGCCACTAGCAAGTTGTACCACTGAATATATATGTGAGGAGGTGCACGGGGAGAGACTGCAACACCATATATACACGGGCACCTTGACTTTGATCCACAGTAATATGCACAATATAAATGTATAAATGACTGAACAACACTGCCAATATAGAAAGTCTCTTGAAGTAATCCAGCATGAGATAACACAGTCAATGATGGCAATAGAGTCAGCAGATAGTACACTCCAGAGGAGAACCAACACAGTCAATGATGGCAATAGACTCAGCGGATAGTACACTCCAGAGGAGAACCAACACAGTCCAGCAAGGTATGCAATACACAGCACAGTCAATGGGAAGTATGCATACCGTGGTTCAGGAGAAGGCAGTCAGACAGGAGTGCAGAGATACCTGAAGGGCAGGAGGCCGGCAGGATCCAAAGTCCCTGGATGGGTGAAGCGGTGGTCTAGCAGGTGCAGCGCACAGGTAGGTAGACCAGCAGGGAACACAGGAAGGTGTGGAGAGCGGATCAGTAGTAGATGGATGAGTAGCGCTGAGAAGTAACAGCAGCGGGTCTCTGCGGGAACACGGAGGTAGCCAATAGCAACCAGTAGGTGCAGTAACGATGGGACACCGGAGCAGAGTTGAACTGGAACAGTTGGTCACGGAGAGTAGCGGGTAGCAATAGTGGCAGCAGACTCAAGGAAACACGGGAGAGTTGACAAGGGCTGAAGACTGAAGCGCACAGGGGCAGCGGATAGGAATCAGCCAAACAGTCACGATGAAACACAGACGGGTTGCAGGTTGAAGACTGTAGTGCACGGAGGCAGCGGATAGGAATCAGCTAGCAGTCACGATGATGAAACACAGACGAGTTGCAGGTTGAAGACTGTAGTGCACGGAGGCAGCGGATAGGAATCAGCCAAACAGTCACGATGATGAAACACAGACGAGTTGCAAGTTGAAGACTGTAGTGCATGGAGGCAGCGGATAGGAATCAGCCAAACAGTCACGATGATGAAACACAGACGAGTTGCAGGTTGAAGCCTGTAGTGCACGGAGGCAGCGGATAGGAATCAGCTGGCAGTCACAATCATGAACAGGTGAGTGGATGTGAATGAAAGACTGTAGTGCACGGAGGCAGCGGATAGGCATCAGCTAACAGTCCCAATGATACATGGTAGAGTTGAAGTGGTTAGAAGACTGTAGTGCACGGAGGCAGCGGATAGGAATCAGCTCACAGTCACGATGATACAGTAGATGGTAGAAGTGGTATGGGAACCACAATAGTAGAAGTGGTTTGGAAACCACAGAGGTAGAAGTGGTTTGGAAACCACAGGGATCAGCTGGGCTGAATAAACGAGGAAACACAGGAACACCTTCAGAGACTCATGGGGAATGAGACTCCAAGATCAGGCAACGTGGTGTTGACCACAGGTGCTTAATATAGGGAGGTTGCCTGATCTGCCAATTTAGTTAAAGGAACATACACTGGAGGTATGGAAAGGGCTGCGCATGCGCAGTCCCTCAGGATGGAGGACGGCCACGGTTCCTAAATGTCCGGGAAGAAGCACTCACAGTCCGGTGAGTGACAGTGCAGAGGTATACACTGTGATGATTATCTAGTATATCTACTGACTAATTGTTATTTTCTGTTGAATTCATGTATGACAATGTATATTGTATGTAATCTTGTAATGTAATTTCAATGTGTGCTTTGCTAGATGACATGAGTTTTAACTCTGTTGAAATAGCCAGACCAGAGAGAGATAGGATCTTGGAGGAGTTTGAAGCCCCAAAGTTGTAAACCATCTGGCCAAGCAGAACGAGCAAAGGTGGGAAATCAGGACCTGTGAATATTCTGATCTCAGGACATCCATGGCTCCCTTTGAAAGCCCTGTGACATTTAGTAGATCAATCTGCCCTTGTTGATAGCTAAACTCCAAAGGTGGGGGGTGATAGCTATGCGGCAAAAAGGTTTAAAATATTCTGACTTTGACAATAATGTGTGCATTTTCATGAGGGGTCTATCAAGACTGAAATATCAAATCCTTCTCAATTGTGTTCCCTCACACACCAGGGGGTAAATGTATCGAGCTGAGAGTTTTCCAGCGGGTTTGAAAAGTGGAGATGTTGCCTATAGCAACCAATCAGATTCTAGCTATCATTTTGTAGAATGTACTAAATAAATGATATCTAGAATCTGATTGGTTTTTCAAACCCACTGGAAAACTCTCAGCCTGATGCATATACTCCCAGGTCTCATCTAGTAAGTAGTGACTTTGATTTTATTTCCTATTTGATTTTCTGAAACCTATTTGTGCAAAATATAATGTTTTGTTATTAATTTTTGTAACTAAGCCTTGGAACCATTTTTCAGGTTAAATAAATTTTATCTAGTGTATTCTCCGTGATTTTTTGTGAACTTACGAAGTCCAGGGAGGCTCATGCTACATGTGTTTGTGATTTAAGTGTAAAACATTTATAAGTGGTTTTGGTAAACATAAGGACACCATATAAATCCTTTGTGGTGGCAGAAAAGGTGTATTCATTGCTAAGTGACGAAGGTGACGCCAGTCACGGCCAGCTGTTCAGATTGCTGTATCTGGGACAGGCTGGGCGTTCATGACATACACAATGTAACCGGTAGGTCTAGGAGCACAATGACCGGAATATCGGGTACAATGATATGCGGCTGGTAGATGCTGAGGTCCAGGTATGCTGGCATCAGGGGAGCTAGATCAGAATGTAGCAACTGGTAGCAGTAGAGTACACGAGAGTCCTGAGAATTCCTGGAAGCATAATACAGAAATACAAGGTGCAATAGTCTGTGGCTGGTAGATGCTGAGATCCAGGGATGCTGGCAGCAGGGGAGCTGGATCAGACCGTAGCAACTGGTAGCAGCAAAGTTGCAGGGAGCCAGAGGAAAATATATCCACACAGGGTGAAAGACAACAAAGAACTGGCAATTGAATGAATGAAAAAAGGTGCATTAAATACTGTGGCAACTAGGGGACTTTTACCAATGAAAATGGATGGAAGGCTTCAAAAGACTCCAAGGTTGCGCCGACCAGGACTCAAGGTGCTGCACGCCGGAGACCACCAAGGGACAAGTCTGGCCAAGTACGCAGGGACCCGGCCGCAGAATTGGCGGGCACAACGTGTGATATCCACTGGATGGATTTGGATGAAAACTTCACAGAGGGGTGGCAATTGGCTTGGGATGGCTAATGGAGCGGTTGGGATCCCGTTCGGAGCTCACATTGGTTTATGCTGGGCAGAACTTTGACACATGGAGCCTGTTCTGGGCCTTCTACTGGATGGATTTGGATGACATCTTAGCTGATTATTATTTTTAAAATGTTGACAATTGCATCCAACTCATTGATAACTTAACTTCAGTATTCAGACTCGATTTGTCCGAGTTTGAATCCTGAAGTTGTTAAGTTATCAATGAGTTGGATGTAATTGTCAACATTTAAAAAATAATTATCAGCTAAGATGTACTTCAGCTAGTTTATTAATATTTTAGACACACATCACACACACACATGTGCAGGTCCAGAAAGAACCAAAAATACTGCAGAGAACAGAGAAAGATGTAAGAAAAACAACCCAATAGGGGACATTTACTAACATTACATTTACATGTAAAATTTGCACTGAACTACAATAGCCAACCAACAATTACCTTTTATCTGTCTAGGGCAAATTATACAATGAAAGCAAGTGGTTGCAAATTAGTGCAAATTTTGAATCTAAATACAATGCCAATAAATAAGCTCCACTGTGTTGCTTTTTTTTTGCAACTGGTACTGGCCTCTTACAACTTGCTCTAAATAGATGCAGGTTGGTGCAGCCCTCTGCACATTTTAATAGTATGATTGGCTTAGAGTTCATTATAGTGTTGACCATTTCAAATGTGGTTACACAGACAAGTATAAGAGGAGCTCACATCCCAGGGATATGTGCCCACACAGGAAACAAGCATGATGAAAAGTTTTTTACCGACCAAAGCTGTAGATTTCAGCACCACTTCTGAGAAAAGGTGAATGCATTCAACAGTGATTATGATATTTAAAGGTAATGCCCACAGATACATCTTTTCCCTTTAGTTTTAAAGAATGCTCCCAAAGAAAAAACTTTTAGGTATTTATGAGAGCTATTATTTAGATAGGGATGTTATTTAAGTATGTTTTTACTTCATATTTTAAGTACACTATGCCAAAATAAACTTTCTCATTCATGTTCTTCATATTTTTTTGTAATTGATGTTATACTGTGATACCGTGATCAGCTAGATACAAGCACAGCAATGTCTCCTGCCTGTGGTGTCATACTCAAACTTGTGATGTTCTCTCATATCTTGCACCATATATACCATGCTGTGATGTTCTGCCTGCAATGTCTTCTGCCACCATAAACTGCTCTGTGAAATCATCTAGTATTTGAGGGTGGCACATATTTCAAATCTATAGTTAGTTTTCTAGTGATAATATACGTATGTATTTTTAATGTAATTGGAAATCAGCAATATTTTAATTTCTGTACATTGAAGAATTAGTAAATGCATCTGTTATTTCACTAGTGTGCAATGTTGGAGCATCCCTAAATGGATGCACATACTGGCCTATCACTAATGAGCAACTATATCTACATGATATTCAAATGTCTCACTATTCAATTATAGGAAGCATGTGCAGAAAACAATACAACTTTAACACATTTTACTGGCTTCAGAGTAGTCCATTAGAATACATAAAATCGATATCGTTGACTATGATAGAACGTACAGGTAATGCAAAACTCTATGTTCTGCCACAAAAACATGAACTTTGTGGGACAAGATTGCATGATGTATTCTTATATATTTATATACATTTGTAGTCTTACCAGTTAGCAGTTTAAGATGCTTGTTGTCAAATATCATAGAGTTTATATACCGCCTGTCACCAGGTCCCTGCTCAGTATCACAGAAGACTTGTAACAGTGCAAGAGTCTGTATATCCCATACTCTAAATGCCTGGAGTATAACCATACAAATACAGATTAATTTGATGAAATGAAATAGTTTTACATTCAAGTGGAGATTGTCTTGTTAGTAACATACAGTATTTCTAATTAAAAAGTATGAAATCATGAAACATAGTATCACATATTAAACTGATCAAATGTTCAGTCATGGCCATATGTTTTGAGAATGACACAAGTATTGGTTTTCACAAAGTTTGCTGCTTCGGTGTTTTTAGACCTTTTTGTCAGATGTTACTATGGTATACTGAAGTAAAATTACAAGCATTTCATAAGTGTCAAAGGTTTTATTGACAACTACATTAAGTTTCTGAAAAGAGTCAATATTTGCAATGAGGACCATTTTTTTGAAGACCTCTGCAATGCGCCCTGGCATGTTGTCAATCACCTTCTGGGCCACATACTGACTGATGGCCGCTCATTCTTGCCTAATCAATGCTTGGAGTTTGTCAGAATTTGTGGGTTTTTGTTTGGCCACCCACCTCTTGAGGATTGACCACAAGTTCTCAATGGGATTAAGGTCTGGGGAGTTTCTTGGTTATGGACCCAAAATTTCGATGTTTTGATCCCGAGCCACTTAGTTATCACTTTTACCTTATGACAAGGTGCTCCATCGTGCTGGAAAAGGAAATGTTCGTCACCAAACTGTTCTTGGATGGTTGGGAGAAGTAGTTCTTGGAAGATGTTTTGGTACCATTCTTTATTCATGGCTGTGTTCCTAGGCAAAATTGTAAGTGAGCCCACTCCCTTGGCTGAGAGGCAACCCCACATATGAATGGTCTCAAGATGCTTTACTGTTGGCATGACACAGTACTGATGGTAGCGCTCACCTTTCCTTCTCCGGACAAACATTTTTCCAGATGCCCCAAACGTTCTGAAAGGGGATTCATCAGAGAAAATGATTTTACCCCAGTCCCCAGCAGTCCAATCCCTGTACCTTTTGTAGAATATCAGTCTGTCCCTGATGTTATTCGTGGAGAAAAGTGCTTCTTTGCTGGCCTTCTTGACCCCAGGCCATCCTCCAAAAGTCTTCTCCTCACTGTGTGTGCAGATGCACTTACACCTGCCTGCTGTCATTCCTGAGCAAGCTCTGCACTGGTGGTGCCCCAATCCTGCAGCAGAATCAACTTAAGGAGACGGTCCTGGCGCTAGCTGTACGTTTTTGGGCGCACTGAAGCCTTCTTCACAATGATTGAGCCTCTTTCCTTGAAGTTCTTGATTATACGATAAATGGTTGTTTTAGCTGCAATGTTACTAGTAGCAATATCCTTGCCTGTGAAGCCTTTTTTGTGCAAAGTAAAGATGACTGCACTTGTTTGCTTGCAGATATACATGGTTAACAGAGAAAGAACAATGATTTCAAGCAGCACCCTCCTTTTAAAGCTTCCAGTCTGTTATTCTAACTCAATCAGCATGACAGAGTGATCTCCGGCCTTGTCCTCGTCAACACTCTCACCTGTGTTAACGAGAGAATCACTGACCTGATGCAAGCTGGTCATTTTGTGGCAGGGCTGAAATGCAGTGGATATGTTGTTTTTGGGATAAAGTTCATTGTCATGGCAAAGAGGGACTTTGAAAATAATTGCAATTTATCTGATTACTCTTCATGACATTCTGCAATATATGCAAATTGCCATCATAAAAGTGAGGCAGCAGACTTACGTGAAAAATAATATTTGTGTCATTCTCAAAACTTTTGGCCATGACTGTACAACCATTATTCTACTACAACAGTTTCAAAAAGGTTATAAATACATTTTAATCTTGAGAGGATTAAAGGATTACATTTCATTAATATAGTAGATATACTAAAAACAACATGCTGCCAGACACCAAGGGCTAGATTTACTAAGCTGCGGGTTTGAAAAAGTGGGGATGTTGCCTATAGCAACCAATCAGATTCTAGCTTTCATTTATTTAGTACCTTCTACAAAATGATAGCTAGAATCCGATTGGTTGCTATAGGCAACATCCCCACTTTTTCAAACCCGCAGCTTAGTAAATATAGCCCCAAATGTACATACTTGCGCATATACAACTGAAGATCAGACTAGTATCCTGTAAAAATAGAATATAATAATCTGCAGTCTATAATGATTACTAGGGAGCAACTAATTCATCTCAAATCACGTCTATGAAACTGGACACCCTGTGATATCCAATAACTGTAAGAGTCTCAGACAACTGGGGGGAAATAATAGTATAGGATATATTTTCTTTAAATATAAAAATGAAGAATGAAATAATAAAAGTATGGAATTTCTCAAGTAGTAATGAACTAAATTATATTATGGGCAAGTTAATAATGGAATGTATATTTTCATAAATCTATGGTATGTATAATATCTTGTATTTTATATATTTCAACAAAAAGAAAACAATTACCCTTGCACTGGACAGACTGATAAGGTGCTGATCTCTTTCATTGATTGCAATTTCTATGATTGAGTATAAATGACCATATAATTTGCCCATAGGTTTTTCGACTTCATCCAGGTGCCACAACCGTATAACTTTGTCAGCTCCTGAAAAAAAGTATATAAAAAAGATGAGTGGTGTGAATACCTGTATAAACAGCTGTGACAGATAGCTTTATCATTGTTACTTAGTAAAAGGACTAGGCAGTAAATTAGAGATGGTCACTGACCCCCGTGTTTTGGTTTTGTTTTTGGTTTTGGATCTGGATTACCTTCGTGTTTTGGTTTTGGTTTTGCAAAACCGCCCTTGCGTGTTTTGGTTTTGGTTTTGGTTTTGTTTGGTTTTGTTTCGCTATTTTTGAAAAAAATACAATTTTTTTGGTCTAAAATAACCTAATTTAGTGCTCCACCAGTTTCTTAGATAAGTGAGGTAATTCTAAAGCTAATAAATTATGAAAAAAAACTGTTTAATCCCTGGTAGGCCGTCCTTAATACGAACACTTGTCTGCAAATTATACAGTGAAACCTGGTTGTCTACCTCCTCCATCTTTAATTATTGGCAATGTAGCCATCGTCTTTGGGTGTATATTAGGGATGTGCACCGGCCACTTTTGGGGTTTTGGGTTTTGGGTTTTGGGTTCTGATTACCTTAAGGTTTTGGGTTCTAATGGGTTTTGCCAAAACACCCCCCTCAAGGTTTTGGGTTTTGATTTTTTTTTTTAAAAAGCATAAAAACTGCTAAAATCCTGTTTTTTTGTTTGTTTTCACTCCTACGATATTATTAACCTCAATAACATTCATTTTCACTCATTTCCAGTCTATTCTGAACACCTCACACCTCACAATATTGTTTTTAGGCCAAAAGGTTGCACCGAGGTAGCTGGATGTCTAAGCTAAGCGACACAAGTGGGCGACACAAACACGTGGCCCATCTAGGAGTGGCACTGCAGTGACAGACAGGATGGCATTTTGAAAAACTAGGCCCCAAAGAGCACATAATGCCAAAAAAAGAGGTGCAAGATGGAATTGTCCTTGGGCCTTCCCACCCATCCTTATGTTGGTGAAATAGGACATGCGCACTTTAACAAACCAATCATTTCAGCGACAGGGCCTACCAAACTACTGTGGCTGAAGTGATTGGTTTGTTTGGGCCCCCACACAAAAAAAGCTATTCATCTCTCCCTGTACAAAGTAAACTGGCTCTACTGAGGCAAGATGTTGTCCTCATCCTCATCCTCTGATTCCTCGCCCCCTTCAGTGTGTACTTCCTCATCCTCACACATTATCAATTCATCCCCGCTGGACTCCACAATCACCGGTCCCTCTGTAGTCTCTGGAGGCCATTGCTGGTCTTGATTGAAGAATTGATAATTCTTTTTTATGAACATCATCTTCTCAACATTTTGCGGAAGCAACCTCCTTCGCCGCTCACTGACCAGGTTCCCCGCTGCACTAAAAACTCTTTCGTACACACTGGAGGGGGGACAACTCAGGTAAAATAGAGCCAGTTTGTACAGGGGCTTCCAAACTGCCTTTTTTTCCTGCCAGTAAAAGTAAGGACTGTCTGACATGTCTACTTGGATGGTGTCAGCAAAGTAATCCTCCACCATTTTTTCAATGGTGACAGCATCCAATCCAGCGACAGTAGACATGTCAGCAATGGTTGGCAGGTCCTTCAGTCCGGACCAGATGTTCTCTGCATCCCCGCCAGTGGGTCATTTATGAAATCTCAGCTGTTTCCTCGCAGCCACAGGTGTGGGAGAAAATGAAGGAGGAGCTGTTGCCATGTCACGGTCCTCTTCAGATGACAATCTCCTGACCAGCAGGTCTTTGCACCTCTGTAGTCTTGTGTCCGCCAGAAACAGAGACACAACATACGCTTTAAACCGAGGATCGAGCACGGTGGCCAGAATGTATTCCTCTGACTTTAAAACAATGACCACCCTCGGATCCTGGCAAAGCATACGAAGGGCTTCATCCACAAGAGCTACATGCTTTGTGGAATCGCAATGGTTTACAAGCTCCTCCCTCACTTTCTCCAGCTGCTTCTGCAACAGCCTGATCAGGGGAATCACCTGACTCAAGCTGGCAGTGTCGGAACTGACTTCTCGTGTGGCAAGTTCAAACGGCTGGAGAACCTTGCACAACACGGAAATCAGTCTCCACTGCGCTTGACTCAGGCGCATCCCCATTCCTTTGCCTATGTCGTAGGTGGCTGTGTAGGCTTGAATTGCCTTTTTCTGCTCCTCCATCCTCTGCAGCATATAGACGGTGGAGTTCCAGCACGTCACAACCTCTTGTTTGAGGTGATGGCAGGGCAGGTTCAGGCTTTTCTGATGTTGCTCGAGTCTGCGGTAGGCAGTGGCAGTGTCCAGCAATTTTGCGGGCCACCGCAAGCATATCCTGCACACCCCTGTCACTTTTCAGGTAATGCTGCACCACCAAATTTATTGTGTGGGCAAATTTCCAGCACGTGGGCACGTGCTGGAAATTGCCCATATGTAATGCCCGCACAATGTTACTGGCGTTATCCGACACCACAAATACCCAGGAGAGTGTAAGTGGGGAAAGCCACTGCGAAATGATTTCCCTCAGTTTCTCTAAGAGGTTGTCAGCATTGTGCCTCTTACTGAAACCGGTGATACACAACGTTGCCTGCCTTGGAACGAGCAGGCATTTCGGAGATGCTGCTACTGATGCAGCTGCTGCTGTTGCTGCGGAAGGCGATGCATCTACCCAGTGGGCTGTCACAGTCATATAGTCCTTAGTTTGCCCTGAACCACTTGTCCACATGTCCGTGGTTAAGTGGACAGTGGGTACAACCGCATTTTTCAGAGCACTGAGGACACCTTTTCGTACTTCCCTGTACATCCCGGGTATCGCCTGCCTAGTGAAGTGGAATCTAGACGGGATTTGGTACCGGGGACATAATACCTCCATCAACCGTCTAAATCCCACTCCACTGATGGCGGACACCGGATGCACGTCTAACACCAACATAGCTGTCAAGGATGCAGTTATCCGCTTTGCTATAGGATGACTGCTATCGTACTTCGTGCTCATGGCAAACGACTGTTGTACAGTCAATTGTTTAGTGAAAGACGTAGCGGTCTTACGACTTCCCCTCTGGGAAGATGACCGACTCCCAGCAGCAACAGCAGCACTCGCAGTAGTAGGCGTACCGCTGCAGGATCCTCCGGAAGAATCCCGGATTGAAGAGGACTCAGTCATGCCGGTGACATGGCCTGCAGGACTATCTCTGATCGAGATTGTGGAGGAAATTGACGAGGAGGGTATTGCTGGTGTGGATACAACAGGACCAAGGGATTTAGGTGTCCTTGGACTGCAGACGGTCCTAGCCACAGTTCCTGAACTAAATACTGAATTATGAAGGGTCTTTAGGTGACGTAGAAGGGAGGATGTCCCTAGGTGGCCATGATCCTTACCCCTGCTTATTGCAGCTTTACATAAACTACATATGGCAATACAATTGTTGTCCGGATTGGGATAGAAATAATTCCAGACCGAAGAGGTGGATTTTTTGGTCTTCTGCCCAGGCATGACGATGGGCTTTTTCATCCCATGGACAACAACTGTTTCCCCCCCCTGGGGCCTCATTTAAGATACCCACATCAGCATCCTCCTCGTCAAGTTCCTCCTCAGTGCCAGCTACATCAATATGCTCCTCCCGGTGTACAACATTGACACCTTCATTATCCAAATCTGTAACTGCACTGTGGGTGATCCTTCCAGCATATGCAGAGGGCATGCTGCAAATGGTGGAAGGAGCCACCTCTTCCCGTACAGTGATGGGAAGGTCAGGCTTCGCAACCACCAACACCCTTGGACTCGCCTTGGGGATTTGTGATGACATCTCTTTAAAAGGCAGAGTTGTTTGCTGAGTTGTTGATGACAGCTTAACTCTCTTAAATTTTTTAGAGGGGGGGTAGGAGGAGGGCTTAGATCCTTGGGTGAAGCTGAACCACTAGTCATGAACACGGGCCAGGACCTAAGCCGTTCCTTGCCACTCTGTGTCGTAAATGGCATATTGGCAAGTTTACGTTTCTCCTCAGATGATTTCAATTTCTTTTTTTTGATCATTCTAGTGACCTTTGGCTTTTTGGATTTTACATGCCCTCTACTATGCAATTGGGCATCGGCCTTGGCAGACGACGTTGATGGCATTTCATCGTCTATGTCATGACTAGTGGCAGCAGCTTCAGCATTAGGAGGAAGTGGTTCTTGATCTTTCCCTACTTTATCCTCCAAATTTTGGTTCTCCATTATATGTAGCACAAGAGAGCGGAACAGTGAACGTAGTTATATTGCAGTACAACTGGACTTATATACTGCAGGAACAGTGAACGTAGTTATATTGCAGTACCACTGGACTTAGCAGGACAGAGCACAGGACGCAGCACCACTGGACTCAGCAGGACAGAGCACAGGACACAGCACCACTGGACTCAGCAGGACAGAGCACAGGACACAGCACAACTGAACTCAGCAGGACAGATCACAGGACACAGCCCCACTGAACTCAGCAGGACAGAGCACAGGACACAGCACCACTGGACTGAGCAGGACACAGCACAGCACAGCACCACGAGAAAGAGCAGGACAGAGGACACCTAACACACCCTCCCTCTTCCCTGATCAATGCCCGAGTGAAGATGGTGGCGGCAAGCGGGGAATATAAAGAATCCGGATCTCGCGAGATACGACGGCGCGATCCTGACGTTAAGCCTCGTTTTCAGTTCTGCGATCGGCGGGAATACCCGAACAGTGCTTGGATCGGGCTCGTATCCGCACTGTTAGGGGGTGTTCGGATTGCGAGAATCCGAGCCCGCTCATCCCTAGTGTATATTACACTCTACACTTGTAGTTGAATATAAACAAAGCAGCCTGCACAGACTGTGGAGCTAGAAAGTTAAATTAAATGGACCATGGTACTTTGGTGGCTATCTATGCCCCCCTGCTCTCCACTTGTAGTTAAATATAAAAAAGCAGCCTACACAGACTGTAGAACTAGAAATTCAAATATACAAACAAATGGACAAAGGCAGTTTGGTATCTGTCTGCATCAGACCCCCCCCTCCATCCACGTGTAGTAAAATAAAAAAAAAGCAGCCTGCATAGACTGTAGAACTAGAGATTCGAATATACAAAGAAATGGACAAAGGCAGTTTGGTATCTGTCTGCATCAGATACCCTCTCCACTAGGAGTAAAATAGAAAACTATTCAGCCGTTATATAATCTAGAATATAAATAGAAATTGAGAAAGGCAATTTGGTATCTGTCTGCATCATAATCATCAACATCCTCATTAGCGCCCTCGTCACCTCCATAAATCTCCCCCTCATCCTCTTCTATTTCCAAAGTGGCATCCTCAATTTGTGTATCACCGGCTACATTCGGGCTGTTCAGGTACACATCAGCAGAACTGCTGAAAGGGCCCTTCTTTATGGTACACTAACAGAATGCTCACGATTAGACATCCCACTGTTGGATGGACTCTCCACAGGGATTGTTGTCATTTGTGAATCAGAGCAAACATTCTCCTCTAATGCCTTACTGTTATCTTGCAGCTCGGTTTTGATGCGTAACAGTAGTTGTGCACCAATTGTAGGCTGGGTAACTTTTTTGGGATCTGCCACTAATAGCCAAAGGTGAAGGCCTCATTCTCTCTTTGCACTGCGTGTGTAGAATTACATGTTTGCAATTTTTTTTTATCGGCACTTAACTTTTGCTCAGTAACACTTCTTTTTCGCTTCAATACAGTAAATTTTTTTGGGGGTTTTGTTTTTTGCACTGATTTGGAAACACTCTGTTGTTTGACATCGCCTTGGCCAGATGACGTACTGGTAAAATTATTTGGTAGATACTGCTGATAGATATTACTTTTGACAGCCAGAAATATTTATGCACAATTATGGGGGACACCCCAAAAGCACTGAGGAGTGCTAAAAATTAGTTGGTAGATACTGCTGACAGATATGACTTTTGACAGCCAGAAATATTTATGCACAATAAGGGGGGACACCCCAAAAGCACTGAGGAGTGCTAAAAATTAGTTGGTAGATACTGCTGACAGATATGACTTTTGACAGCCAGAAATATTTATGCACAATTATGGGGGACACCCCAAAAGCACTGAGGAGTGCTAAAAATTAGTTGGTAGATACTGCTGACAGATATGACTTTTGACAGCCAGAAATATTTATGCACAATTATGGGGGACACGCCAAAACCACTGGGGAGTGCCAAATATTTTAAAAAAATAATAAACCTCTATCCTCCTCTCTTCTCTAGCGATTTTTGTTAGAGCAATTGCAAGAAGAATATTGGATTCTCTGTCCCTGCTCTAATCAGCCTGTGACTACACCCTGCTCTCTCCCTCTGTCAAATGGGGATGGATTGCTGTGGAGTCGTGTATTTATAATCTTGAAGTTTTGCGAGAACCGAGCCACGAGATCCGACGACGTCACGATGACATTCGGCCTCGATTTGGATTCGGAGCGGGCGGGAGAGTACCTAGCTACTCGGATAGGCAAAGTTCGGGTGTGTACGGTTCTCGGGGAACCGGACCCGCCCATCTCTACCATAAATATAATAATTTTTCACTACTGTGGTGATTTTAGGATAATGTCATATGTGCTACAATGACACAATGTGACCACAATATTCTAACTATATTAGCATTGTTACCCATTATGACTAGATGTGGAGTTTGTATGTTCTGCCCTTGTGTATTTTCATTTCCTCTGAATACTCTGGTTTCATCCCACAGTACACAAACATACTGGTTAGTTAATGGAATCTGACTAAGGCTAGGTATACAATGAAGCATTTTCCGACCAATGTGTTATCTGCAACAATTGTACCTATGACTGAAGGTCCGATCGCTCAGGCAAATCATGCCCTCTGCCCCCTTCTTACTGACAGCGTCGGGCATGACGTCATCACGTCTCAACACTGTAAGTGAGAAGCCACACCAAGACAGCAAGAAGAGAAAAAGAAAAGACTGAAGAGAAGAAGACAGAAGAAAAGAGAAGGAAAGAAGGTCATATAAAGGTAAATAACTAACGTGAGGGGACAGCAATGTTCAAAAAGGAAAGGGGGGCAGCGTGTGATGGAGGAAAGCGGGGCAGCGTGTGATGAAGGAGTGGGGGGCAGTGTATGATGGAGGAGAGGGGGCAGCGTGTGATGAAAGGAGAGAGGGGGCAGGATGTGATGGAGGAGAGGTGGCACAGTGTGATGAAGGAGGGGGCACAACCTAACTAATTTGCCAAAAATGTAAAATCTTATTACAAAGAATACATATTCTTCATTTATATTATTCATGTTTGCTGTTTAATGTATTTATTTGTATTACTCTCTTTACTAAAGTGTATTATATGATCTGTATTAAAATAAAAAGCATTATGGATGAACAAATAATTAATAAAAGAGGAGGACGCAAATTTATTTCTTTGCAGGGGGGCGCCCGATATGCTAGCACTGGCCCTGCAGTAGTCCAAGTGTGAGGACACAAATGCAGGTATGAGTGAAACAAGATTTTCTGAGGGAATCAAATGCCTGATTCTGGCTATTCAGATGAAAGTGTAATACCATGCAAAACACAGGTATATTACTGCATGCATCCATTCAGAAAACTATATCTCCCAGAGTACCTCTGGAAAGTTCAATGATAACTGCATTGGCCATTTTGGGGTGGACAGACTGCAAACACCAGCCTAAGCTGTTTACTAGAGCCCCAGATGGCAGACTGCACTAGAATCATGCAGATTAGATTAGACACTGCAACAAGTTGCAAAAGCACGCGAAAAATAGGCATTATATAGCACCAGAGTGTGCTAGAAGACTCCAGGAGATTCTTGGGAAAAAAGGAGAGGACGCAATATAGGACTGCTAGAGGCTAAGGGATGGTTGCTGTGAGGTGTGCTGCCAATGCTGCCTGGATAATGGAGGATCTACCCACAAGGAGTATTGATTGCTGGTGCTGGACTCTCTCCCTGAGGGATGTTTGCAGCTAAAGTTCTAGATTTAAAATCCAGCCCAGAAGGAAGCATCTTTGGAGGAAAAAGAAAAGCTTGTCTCTGCCCATCAGTTGCCATCAGGACTCATATGAAGATAGATACGCTTATGGTTTATTTATTCTTTTAACCAGCTAAGGACTGTGCCATCCAGTCCTCAAATATTCTTCAGTGTCCTATTAGAATCCCATGGTTCACGGTATCAAATGCTGCCAAGAGGTCCTGGAGGATTAAAGATTGAACAATCGCTTATGTCTCTTGCCATCAGAAGATAATTAAGCACACACATCAGAGCTGCTTCGGTAATATGTCGAGTCCTGAATTCTGACTGGAATGGATTATAAATATCGCTGGTTGATAGATGGGTTTCCAGTTGGGTTGCAATCACTTTCTCAATAGCTTTCCATAGAAATGGACGGTTTGATACCAGTCAGTCCTGCAGTCTGGGCCTTAAGAAGGTTTTTCTTTTTTAGAAGAGGATTGACCTTTAGTGGTTCTGGAAAAATGTCAGTCTGCAAAAAGCATTGTACTATTTTGGCATATACTGGACCAATTACATAAATATATCCTATTAGAAGTGTTTTTGGGACTGGGTCCAGATCACAGAGGGTGAGATGTAACCATAGAATAGTTTCAACAAAGTCTTCTATATCCAGCAAGGCAAAGAAGCCCACAAAGACAAGCTTGAAACCTTGGCATCATTTGGTGGCACTGTTGGGATTGTAGCGCGGATAGAATATACCTTATTACTAAAAAAGATTGCAAACTATTGCACCTTGACTAGGAGAAGGTTGCATTAGGTTGCAGGCATGCTAGTCTGCAAAGGCTCTCCACTGTATTGAAAAGTTGAGCAGGTTTGTTCTTTGCTTCCATAATCTCAATTGATAGGAACTCTGACTTCTTACGTGTGATTGTGGCTTGTTGTTCTTTGGTATGCTTGATTAGTTTTAGTTTATCCTCTACCTTGCGAGTCTTCCGTCATCATCTTTCAAGTCTGCGACCCCTCTTCTTCAGCTATCAAATACTGTTGAGTCTGGGAAGTAACACCCCAATTGGACAATACCTGGTTATATCCATGAGGGTAATTCTATTTTGAGGGGTTACGACTTAGAACCAAACGGGGTGGGGGTCTGATCAAGAAACTTCCCTCTGCTGTTCCCTCTGTCATTTCACCCTTCAAGTCATAGGCAGTCCTAAGTGTCATTTGCATTGGGAAACAAATTAGATGCAATTGCATTCACTTCCATTTCTGAGAATGTGCAAATCTATTTCCCACAAGATTATCGCATTTACGTCCAAAGATGAATCAGGCCCTCTTTATGCAAAGGAGGCCTTGGTCAAGGTGTGAGGGTTTATAATAAAATCCCCCAAGATAAGTCATCTGTGATGCTCCATGACTGGACCAGCAACAATGTCTGCAATTTCTTGTAGAAATATCTTCCCATCTCCAGGGCAGGCGGGCACTCCTAACTAAGATTGCTTGTGAAATACTTGTGAAATAATTTTTCTTAATGAGCATGTAATAAACATATGTAGTGCTGCAGCTTCAGCATATTTAAAATGGTCAGAATTGAGCTGCTGCACATGCTCTGTAGCGATGACAATAAGTTAATATAAAACCAAACACAAAAGTTGTGATCTGCGCACTCCAAGGATTGGGGGAAAGGAAAAGGGATGCTGCCACTACTCCAAGTGAAGAATAGCCTCTACTTCACAGTGCAATACAATTTCAATATAGACAGAAGTCGGCGCAGGGGGAAGGATTTGGAGACAGAGGGAGACAAACAATAGACAAATAGTTTCCAAACTTGATAAGTCCTACCCCACTTCTTATGGGGAATGTCTCTGACGTTACCAGTTCAAAATCACAGTTCTATCAGGGTGTGTGATGGTGCCCTTGATTTCTTCTTGAGAATGTTTTAGTTCCTCCTCAACCCGATTAGCATGTATGCGGGGAAAGAAGAGAAAAAAATCCGCTCATAGCGTATAAACGTATTCTAATTTATTAAAATAACATTAAAAACACTCACATTGAGCAGCGATGTCTGTTCCCATAAAGGTATCTTTATATATCAACCCTCAGAGTCCCACAGGAGAACGCGATTAAACAGTTCCTCGTGTCTTGAGTATCTCCAGCCGTCCTCAGTCTCAGAGTGCCGGAAAGAACCCTGTGACGTCCGGAGGGCGTGGTTACTCCGTGGATGTTTCCAATTGGCCCAACGCGTTTCGTCACAGATTGTGACTTCATCAGGGGTGTGTCTAAGGTCAAACTTTCCTCCTTTAAATACTACTAATCTTCCAATGGGGATGCCGTTCAGTAATGCAGAACAGTTACAATGATATCCGCTATGCCGGTTTCTAATGTTGTGATCAATGAAAAGGCAGACTTATCAAGACTATCAGCATGGTTTTGCAAAGCGGGCAATTCCACGGTTTGCATATTTCAAATACATGATGTACGATATTCAAACACTGTTATTAGATATAATGAAATGCACATAAACATTTGAAGCCCATTTTGCCCTTATTGAAGCTGAGTATGTCACAATTGTTTTCAATCCCCCACAACCTGAGTCTAAATGTATACAGTTTGAGTGAATGAACTTGAACTTAACCTTTTATTCCTAACTAGAGGAAAGAGGCAAGCTCAAAATCAATATTTAATCCTGAAGGTGTCAATGTCTTCAATCTGTATATCCACTTCGCTTCCTCACAATTAATTCTCTTGATAAAATCCCCTCCCCTCTAAAAAATGTTGTGTAGTGGGGGGTGTATCATTAATATCTTGAGCGTTCCCTTCTAGATTCATTCGGTTATTTCCCGCATCTTCCAAATCTGGAGTACCACTAATTTGTCCTTCACCCCCCACTACACAACATTTTTTAGAGGTGGAAGAGATAGAGAACACATCACCACAAGTCACAACAATAATGAAAAGAAGAAGGGGGTCCTCGTCAGAAGAGGAAGGAGAGGGGGAGGGACATCTAAAAAGAATCAGAAATCAGATCTGACTAATCAAAAAGAGGATTCCCCAGCAGGGATCTTCAATTTAAGTAATAAACATCTATCAGTTAGTGATCTCACCCTCTTACAGAAGGGTTTAAAATTTGCACCCTCCAATAGGATGGATAAGTTCAATACATATATTGATTTACAAAAATATATACGAAAAATTACTTTGAAAAAATTCTTCATGAGAGAGGGTGTTTCGTATGAACCGAAAGTTAATGGGGATATTTTTAAACATTCAGGATTAAAACCAAAATCCACATTCTACCCATCCTACATCAAGGGTAATTATATCACCACTTTTCAGAAAAACATTGAGGAAGATTTGAGGAAGGTAGAAATTAACAAGAGGGGGAATAAAAGCAATCTAACCTTTAGAGAGAGAAGATCATTAGATGCACTTACTCAAGACCCATCTATTGTAATTAAGCCAGCGGATAAAGGAGGTGGGTTGGTTGTTCTGAATAAAGAGGACTATTTGGAGGAATCATACCACCTCCTTGAGGACACCACTACGTATAGGAAGCTGGAGAGCAACCCTATTCATAAATTTCAGAAAGAATTCACTCAGATCCTAAAATCAGGATTTGATGATGGCATAATAAATGGGGATGAGTTTAAGTATATCAACATTACCCATCCCAAACTTCCTCTGTTCTATTATCTTCCGAAGATACACAAAAATGCTAGCAAACCACCAGGCCGCCCTATTATTTCGGGAATCAATTCACTCACATCATCATTGTCTGAATATATAGATTCTTTTCTACAAAGCATAGTACAAAAGCAAAAATCCTACATTAGGGATACCATGGAGATTCTAAATATATTGGATGGAATCATCTGGGAAGACAAATTTTGGTTAGTAACTAGTGATGTAAAGACCCTATACACTTGCATAGATCATGATCAAGGAATAGAGAGCATTAGAATTGCCCTGGAGGAGGAGGGATCCATGACATCCAAACAAATTGAATTTATGATCCAAAGTATCCATTTCATTTTAACTCATAACCATTTTTGGTTCGAGAATGAACACTATTTACAGGTTAGGGGCACCGCCATGGGAACCAAGTTCGCACCCAGTTATGCCAACATATTCATGAGCAGGTGGGAGGAGGAATGTGTATGGGCGAATCCAACTCTGGTGGCGAACTTGGTCCTGTGGCGGAGATTCATAGATGATATCCTCTTCATTTGGAGGGGAAGTGAAGAGTCTCTACGTAAATTTATTTCGGACATGAATAACAACAACCGCAACCTGTCATTCACCACTAGTATAAGTAAAAACCAAGTAACTTTTCTTGATTTGGACATATCCATTAAAGAAAACAGGATAGTAACAAGTACACATTTTAAACTAGTGGACTGTAACAGTTTTATTGACATAACCAGCAACCATTATTGTAAATGGTTACAAAATATTCCGTCCGGCCAATTTCTTAGGCTAAGAAGGAATTGTTCTAGTTTAGAGACTTTTAAAGATCAAAGCGAAATCTTGAAAACTAGGTAAGAAAGGGGATACGACCAAAGTGGAATAGACAAGATCATAGAAAACACCAGTAGTAAAAATAGAGGAGAACTCCTTGTATATAAAAATAAATTACAGGATGAATCCAAAGTGAGAAACTTCTCATTTATCACTCAATACTCGGACTCTGCTCCGCAAGTCAGGAAACTACTGAGGAAACATTGGCATTTGCTCCTGCAGGATGAGATCTTAGGTAAATTACTACCAAAAAATCCTCAGATCACGTTTAGGAGAGCACCAAATCTCAAAAACAAGTTAGTACATAGTTATTTACCTCAAAAATTAGAAAGGAAAACAAACTGGCTTACGAAAGAAACTACAAAAAATAATTTCTATTACTGTACTAGATGTCTCCCATGTAGAACTGCAAAAATCAAGACCACTAAAGGTATACAAACATTTAAATCTAATACCACTCATGAAATGTTCCATATTAAAAGTAAACTTACCTGTGACTCCAAGGGAATAGTGTATTTGATTACTTGCCCGTGTGGGTTACAGTATGTGGGGCGGACGGTGAGACAACTCAAGGTCAGGATTACAGAACACATTCGTAACATCAAGTTGGGTATAGAAACACACAGCTTATCAAAACACTTCAAAGAAAAACATGGACAAAATCCATCAGGTATCACATTTGTTGCTATTTGTGAGGTAAAGGAGGACTGGAGGGGAGGGGATTTTATCAAGAGAATTAATTGTGAGGAAGCGAAGTGGATATACAGATTGAAGACATTGACACCTTCAGGATTAAATATTGATTTTGAGCTTGCCTCTTTCCTCTAGTTAGGAATAAAAGGTTAAGTTCAAGTTCATTCACTCAAACTGTATACATTTAGACTCAGGTTGTGGGGGATTGAAAACAATTGTGACATACTCAGCTTCAATAAGGGCAAAATGGGCTTCAAATGTTTATGTGCATTTCATTATATCTAATAACAGTGTTTGAATATCGTACATCATGTATTTGAAATATGCAAACCGTGGAATTGCCCGCTTTGCAAAACCATGCTGATAGTCTTGATAAGTCTGCCTTTTCATTGATCACAACATTAGAAACCGGCATAGCGGATATCATTGTAACTGTTCTGCATTACTGAACGGCATCCCCATTGGAAGATTAGTAGTATTTAAAGGAGAAAAGTTTGACCTTAGACACACCCCTGATGAAGTCACAATCTGTGACGAAACGCGTTGGGCCAATTGGAAACATCCACGGAGTAACCACGCCCTCCGGACGTCACAGGGTTCTTTCCGGCACTCTGAGACTGAGGACGGCTGGAGATACTCAAGACACGAGGAACTGTTTAATCGCGTTCTCCTGTGGGACTCTGAGGGTTGATATATAAAGATACCTTTATGGGAACAGACATCGCTGCTCAATGTGAGTGTTTTTAATGTTATTTTAATAAATTAGAATACGTTTATACGCTATGAGCGGATTTTTTTCTCTTCTTTCCCCGCATACATGCTAATCGGGTTGAGGAGGAACTAAAACATTCTCAAGAAGAAATCAAGGGCACCATCACACACCCTGATAGAACTGTGATTTTGAACTGGTAACGTCAGAGACATTCCCCATAAGAAGTGGGGTAGGACTTATCAAGTTTGGAAACTATTTGTCTATTGTTTGTCTCCCTCTGTCTCCAAATCCTTCCCCCTGCGCCGACTTCTGTCTATATTGAAGTTAATATAAAACACATGGCTATCAGACTTCTGATCTCTGAGACATGATTTCTACATACATATATATATATATATATATATATATATATATATATACTGCATACATACAGTAAGTTTTCATAACTGTTAAGTTAGTTACACCTGAAATGTATACATCTTGGTCAACATTCACATTTTTCATTGAACATCCATGTAAACATATGTGTGAAACTGATTTGATATATTTTATATACAGCAAAGAAAAATAGAATTTGAAGACAGATAAGAACCGCAAGACCCATCTAGTCTGCCCATTTTTATTCCTTAACACTCTATTTGATCCACTGTACCCTTACTCAACAGCTATATTAATGTGCTGTATACATAGTTGTCAACATTTTCAAATCAATTCCAGGAAGACTTTGCTACATATAAACATGTCTCAAACAACAGCGTTTTGACCTATGAAGAAATGTTGATAACAATTATTTTTTTTATCAATTCTTATTACAACGATTAAAATGATCATAATAGCACAAGGATTGTTAAATAGACTTCCCCTTGCAATTATCACTGGCGAATGTTATCCCTCGATAGCATTCTAAAGTTGCAATATATTTTATAGCTAAACCCGCCCCCTCCAACAACTCCCATTAAAGTACTATATATCAGTAACAAGCAAAAGAATGATGAGCAGGTGTCATATACATGATCTCAATGACAAATCACAATGGTTAGCAATCTTCATCTGGTTGATTGGCTACTTGCAAAAAATGGATTCTAGCGTGTTTGCTGGTGTGGTAGGGAATTTAGACTAGTGGCATTATATAATGAAACGATAATAAATAAATACATAGATAAATCTGGTCACTGAAACTGAAATGTGTTATGTGCATCTGACAATGCTACATAATGTTTTCCATTATATCAGTATGTTCTTTAAGGCTCTTTAAGATGAAAGTTATCTGAGATTTCTTTATGTCATGCTTCTGACAGATCAGAAACAGAATAAAAACATATGGGGAAATTTTGCATATGGACAAAAACTCAATACCATACTGCATGAATGAGTCTTTAAATACAGTTTTCTAGCAGTCATTAAAATATATAAATACTATATGTGCATGTAGTGTCTTTAAAACAGCATTAATATTTGTATTTCCATGTACTATTACAGTTTGTTGCTCTTACCTCCAGTTGCAAGCATATCTGCTTTTGCAATGTATGCAAATGTGTTGACTCCTTTTGGAACAGAGAATACTCTGACAGGTCTGTATATAAAAGATTAAACAGGGCATTAATGATATAATTTTACCCAAAAGCTAATACCAGTCACCAATTACAGTGCAAGGATCTGTCTTTACAATTGATGTTAAGACAACGCCTGGCACTTCATCTAGAATGCAGAACAGAGTGGATGCATAGGACAACAGTGCAGCGATAAGTATTTGGATATTGAATCGTTTTAGCTGCATCAAAGGTTTGTCGTCTGCAGATTGTGAAGCCACCAAAGATCAGGGATGTGCATTGTATATTGGTTAACAGAAAATCTGCATTGTATATCGAATGAGTCAACAGAAAGTCACCAGATTACTTTAAGTAAAGTATATTGATCACTAGAGTAGGCTCTGTGTGTTATACTGGTCAACTGTGATGTATTTGACTTATAGCTCAATGAAATAACAATGGTTTATACATTTTATGCTCACTTAAACAACAACCAGAATACTTTGGCCACGCCCATTTATCGTGAATATAATAGAAAGGACAAGGGAGGAATTTTTAGGTCTATACAACCCAATTTCCAATGGACATTTAGGCATTTTTGTAAACTGGTTCTGGGATGTCAAACCAGCACAACTCCTGTGAAAATCACATATGTCTGAAAGCAAGTCTTTTTAATAGATTGCCAAAGTGGGATCACCATTTAACTTCATAGTGATGGAGTGTGACCTGACAGAATGTCTGTCTCAATTTCATGAAAACCCAACCTAAATGTGAAGAAGCTACATTCACATTTGAATAAGCTAAACCCAGTAGAAATGTTGCCATTACTCTACAATACATGGCCCCACCAATCTTAAAGCCAATTCTTGGGTTATGTACTAACCACAGGATCGCTCCCAGCAGCAGTTAATTTTGGTCAAAATAGGGGAATCTGGTAACAACTGTACTTTGGAAATAGGGTACAATATTAACATTACATTTTTCAAATCTATTCATTTTTGACAACAACAGGAACATAAAGTGAAAAACAATTGGCATTAAAAATTGGACTTCTAAATAAAAAATGACATTATTGCATATAATTTATATAGCTAGAAAATAGAGTCTATACATGTGCTACAAGATATATTCGTAGAGTAGGGAGCATGTTCCAAAGTAACTTATTGCAATAGTGAAATACAGTAAACTGGCGTCTGACAGGTAATGCCTGGATCTGCATCTAATCCTGGAATCCAGGCTGGGAAAAGTCCAATGTTGTTGGATTTTTCTATATAAATGTAGGAAAGGGAAAGGGACCAAGAAAGGGAAAGGGGGTGGGTAAGGGAAGACAAGATATATGTCCATCTAGATGGACATTAACTGATAGACTTTAACGTCTCCCTGATAAAGACACTGCCAAACAGGTACAAAAATCTTGGAGACTTGTGAAAATCTGTGTCATGAAGGAACATCTTTATTGCTGTTAACTGCACAAGGCACTATGTCATAACCAATTTAAATCCAGTACAGAATCCAATGATAGGTTATTTTTAGGTATAAATACTATTCAATTTAGTGACACAGAGCCTTTAATACATATATAGTGGTTAAAGTGGGGGTGTCATGTCAGATGACCCAGATAATATCACCCATGGAAGATATTTGACACCGCCTAGTCATAACCATTGAATTCCACCACTTATACACCAGGTAACAGAATAGTAATCTCAGGTAAAAGTGGAGGCCATCTTTGGGAGGGCCAGAAAGAAGCACTAGGGTTTGCCAAAGTAATGTAATAAAATGGTAAAATGATTCAAATGTGTTATTCCAAAACTATACTCTGAAAGTGTTCATTTGAACCTCTACTATTTAAAATAAAATATTTTTAATATTTGTGTCTTTCCCTTGAACTGCTGTAACTTTTGGTCCTTAAACGGTTGCCCTGCATATTCCTCCCTCCATTAACACTAGATGGATCTGTAACTTGTCATCAAGAAAAGTCACCTGTAGGAACATACTGTTGAAGCAGTCTTTACAGCTGTGTTTTTTTGGGACCAAACATTTTCTTTAAACTGACTGTATTTGTTTGGAAACTTCTGGAATTCAAGTCTGGCATGACCAGACCCATAAATCTATATGTTTAAGCCCGGAGCCCCTTCATCCTTGTTGTGAGCACTTATTTGGAAATTACGGACCTGATTCATTAAGGAACTTAAATTAAGAAGTTTCTTATTTCAGTCTCATGGACAAAACCATGTTAGTTAAATCCTGATTGTTTTTTCATGTAGCACACAAATATCAACTTTAAATGTCAGTATACAAATAAGCTATCAAGTATTTGTGTGCTAAATAAAAAAACAGTCAGTATTTAACTTATGTGCAAAACAGAATACTAATTTGCACCCCTTGCATTGTAACATGGTTTTGTCCAAGAGACTGAAATAAGAAACTTCTTAATTTAAGTTCCTTAATGAATCAGGCCATACATGTTTAAGTACATTGAAAAGCATTAGAAAACAGTTAATCAATAATTTAAGGAAGTATTAGTTCCTACCTAGAATCTTCTATCCTCTTTACGCTGTCTAAAACTAATGAAAGATTGCTGTCTTGAGAGCATGAAGCAAAGCAATTTAGCTCAGGGAAATACTTTACTTTAATGACCCAGCCATTGTGCAGTTTTCTTCTAAACCTAAAAATAAAAATATAAAATATTATTGTCCAGTTGTATTGTAGCAGTGTGGTCATCATTGTATTGTAAAAACAATGGTGAAGACAGACTAATCCATAAATCCATCAAAGGGCAATTGCTAGCGGATAAGTTTTTTGTGTAAGTGATCCTTGTAGAATTGCTGCAGGTAATAACATGAAGCAAATTAAAGAAATTGAAGGGTAGGATTAGGATTACGGAGTATGTGGTAAAACTGATTGGAGCTAAGTAGAATGAATACATCTGAATATAGAGTATTGTTCTTCTCATGATGGACAAACGGTTCAAGATCTTTGATTTTGTAATCCACAGACAGAAAATATGAAGTAATAAACTAAGGTCAGTGAAATAAAAAGAAGAAATGAAAAACGTTATATAGATGCTCATAAAAGGCAGGCCTTTCATATGTAGAGTGTTGATGATTGTTGTGACCAAGGTGATATGATATACAGTATGTCAGCACAGGCATTGCAGGCAATGAATGTAAGATGGGACTGCAAAACTACCGCCTATATTATGAACCTGTACCCTGTTCAAGAGTTGTCATATTACTCTATATTTGCAAAATAACAGTAAAAACTTCCCTACTATGTGTATCCATCATCTATCAAGGCAAGTAGACATTTATCTGAGATATTAAATTCTTTGAATGTTGATGAACACTTTGAACCCTGACTTATCATTGTCTTCACCTTTAGCAGCCCCTTTACCATGAATTACAAAATTATCCACTGGTACTTTGTTGCCTGAAGGTCTTAAACACATAGGGGTATATTTACTAAACTGCAGGTTTGAAAAAGTGGAGATGTTGCCTATAGCAACCAATCAGATTCTAGCTGTCATTTTGTAGAGTGCACTAAATAAATTAAAGCTAGAATCTGATTGTTTGCTATAGGCAACATCTCCACTTTTCCAAACCCGCAGTTTAGTAAATCTAGCCCATAGCCAGAGTGGTTCCTTAGTGAGGCCAATTTATCTAGTTCTGAAGCAGTCAGAGTAGTCAGTCACTAATTCGACAACCTGACAGACTGGTTGGCTACATGTGATAGATCTGAGGCAGGAAGAGTACAGATATGGTCCACGACAGACAATCAATTGGCACATACAAGTCACAACGGTTTTCAGATGTCACAGCATCCAGTAAATTTACAACAGACTGTGCTCCAATGTCAGAGTGGGATTTAAATATATGTCCTTCATGTTACATTAGCAGCAGGACCACGTAGTACAGATGTCTAAGTGCACACACATGTTCAGCTAAAAAGAAACAGCCATGGTGGGACAATCTTAGTCCCTGGCAAGAATGTAGTAACAAGTCACTTTAATGTATATTTCTAGATTCTTTTATGCGATAACATCTGACTTACTGCTTGAATATCCTAGAATCTAGAATGATGGGTTGAGATATTTTTTTTGATGATGACTTGGGTATTTTCAGGTCTTCGCTTCCAATGGTAAATAGGGTTACAAATCCAGCATCATCTCCAATCAATATATCATCCTTCAATGTCTGATCTTCTGAAATCACTGTACATACGCAAAGTAGGCAGTGCTCCATTGGTTTGATGCAGATATAGATATCCTTTTAAAATAATTACAATTAATATGGCATGTAACATTGCTAAATAAAATTGTAGGACATATAAATATTTTAGAACACAGCACCAGTTTTAACACTGCAGAGTTCCCTCAGTTTTACACAGAACACAGTATATTATTCTTCAGCAAGTCTTTCCATCTAGCAGGAAGACAGCTGGGGGTTATTACTTAAAAACAGAGGGCAATTAAGTAAGTATTCATATATCATAGAAGATTCAAATTTGTTTTAATAGGGTTTACTATTCAATCCTTGAGATTATGCATTAAAATTTTATTTCAGTATGTCCTTTTTTATAAGCCGGTTTAACATGATACAGCATAGTAATGTGCTCACCATTTGTTTTTTATGCATACCTTATTACATACAGCAAATTTAATTATTCTAGTATGCTTGTTGCAAATTCATTACAGTCACATATGGACCATGGTTAGCTATAAAAAAAACGGGCAATGCCTAAGCCAGTTACAAAGGAGAGCAAGAAAATTGTGTTGAGGAAATTAGGGCAATTGTTTATGCAAATACTGTATGTACTTTACTTGAAGGTCAGGCTAGTATGGTATTAAACAATAGAATATGTTCATAGAATAAGTCATTTATAAAAATAAATTGTTAATATAGTGTTGTTACCTAACCAAGAACACAGATGGAAAGAGTTGGCACTGTGCACTTTTCAGTATTTCAAGCAGGTGCTGGCTGGACTGGGGGGCAGGGGGTTATCTGCCCCCCGGGCCGGTGCCATAGTAGGACTGGTTCACTGGGCCACCTGCATTTTTTTTTCTCTAAAATGTTCCTAATGGGCTGCTGAGTTGAGTCTTGCCCGCCAGGCTAAAATTTGCTAGCCAGCCCCTGATTCCAAGACTGGAATCAGGGGCTGAATAAAATATGGGTTCCTCGTCACCTTGTTTTAGTCATGCATTTTGGCTGTACTCTGGAAGCCAAAAAGTACCAGTGCTTTGTGCCCTTGTATGAGACATTACAGTGCAGGTTGAGCAGAATGAGTCCCATGCACTCGTGTTTGGTGGAAATGGCCATCGACAATTGAACTTACACATACTGGGCCTATGAAAGAGTTAGGAGCAAGAGCAGCAAATTTACACCTGGACAAAACATGTTGCAATACACTGGGTACAAATGTATTTTTATGCATGCAGGGAAAATACCGTCTGCATGTTATGGCAATATCGGACAGGATAATAAACTTCTAGAACCTTCTTCACAAGTTCTTCTCCTATAGCAGCCCCCTTTCCATGAAACGCAATATATTCCACAGTACTTGGATGCACCCAGATCTTAACTCATGGTAGTAGAGGTTTAGTAAACATAATATTTCTGAATGGAATGGGCAGGACACAGGAAGGAGGTAGAAGGTGGTAGCAAGAGCAGTGTCAGGTTTATACATGAAGATATAATCCTGCTGTCTCAACTGGCATTGGCTAGACTTCCCCAGAGGCATGGAGTCTAACAGGATGGAAGGTATTCACCAGGGATTCCCGCAAAGGAATTGGACTTCGGTGGCTTCCACCCTGCAGGTCGTGGCCCTCCAGGGAAGTTCCCAGTGAGACAGATGGGAGAACAGAACTAGGCAGCATACAGAGAGATACAGTTCTGATATCTGATGGTGATATAACAATTACTACTTAGGAGTGGAACATAAATGCAAAGTTCAATGGAGTACAGAGTAGACTGCAGATGATGGATCCCGGCTGTTATACAGGAGAGTAGAAATATTCAGCAGAGTTCAGTAGTGCCGACAGAATACATAGTGAGCGTTGATAACTGCAAGTACCACTAAGGAGTGGAACATAAATGTAAAGTTCAATGGAGTGCAGAGTATACTGCAGATGATAAGCCACAACTTTCACCACATAGCTGTGGAAGGGATTAGCGGAGGACTGCAATGTAGGCAGAGTAAATAGCAAGTGATGATCACAGCAACTACCAGTAATGATGGGCCAGATGAGCAGAGATCAATGGTATCCAGGTATGCAGCAAGGATGAGCCACAGCTTACCACAGGGATGTGGAACGAATCAGCCGAAGTCAGCGGTGCATGCAGAGTAGGTAGCGGGCATTAGTCACAACAATTACCTCAAATGAATGGAACAAAGAACAGAGATCGGCAGAGTCCATATATGCAGCAACGATGAGCCACAGCTTACCACAGAGATGTGGAAATGAATCAACAGTAGTCAGCGGTGCATGCAGAGCAGCCAGCAGGTGTTGATAACAGTGATCACCACAAATGAGTGGAACAGGTGAGCAAAGATCAGCGGAGTCCAGATATGCAGCAGACGATGAGCCACAGCTTACCACAGGGATGTGGAAGGAGTCAGCAGCAGTCAGCGATGCATGCAGAGCAGGTAGTGGCATAGATAATAACGGGAGAGGCAGCTGAACCAGGCCAGGTCTAGACTTATAGCAATGAATAGGTGAAAGGAGGAGCCTTATAAAGGAGGACTGACCAATGGCAGAACTGACTAAAAAGACAGGTGAAGTAATCACAGGTGTAAACTCTGGCTGACAGCCTGTACCATGATTTAAAGTGAGAGTCAGTGTTGTCAGGCTCGGGTGGAGATACCCGGGGAGCGGAGTGTGACAAGCAGCGTGATATAGTCCAATATACAGGCCAACAGTCAGGGCAGGCTGAGATCTGTAGCAGAGCCAATATACAAGCTGAAGTCAGGGCTGGCAGTGTATAATAGAAAGAATGGTAATACAGGCTGAGGTCTGGGCTGGCATAGTTTAGGGCAAAATCCAGTAAACAGTCCAAGGTCAGGGCAGGAAGAGGTCAATTGCAGATCCAAAAAACAGACAGAGGTCAAGGGCAGGAGAAAATAGCAGAAGCCAAGGTACAGTCCGTGTCAAAATAGCAAGTTAAATACAGGTCAGTATAAACAGAACTAGATTAGTATAAACTATCACCAGCACAGGTGATAGACAGGAAGCTGCTGCTGGACATTGGCAGCAGAGATTGAAGACGCTGGTTGCTGTTCCCTGGCAACTAGCTGAAAGTAAGGCAGCTCCAGCAGAGTCCTATTAGTAATAGGACGCTGGTTGCTGTCACCGGGTAATGGTTTGGCAAGCAGCGGCACCCAACGCTAGTATTAACACTTCTTTTGCATGTAGCACACAAATATTGAGTAGCTTTATTTTTATACTTTAATTTAAAGTTGGGTTATGATGTGCTACCCTCTCAACTCTAAATTAATTCACACCCAATGCCCCCCACTCACTGCAGCACAACATGGTTTTGCCAAAGTGTTAACTGGATTTTTTTCCCAACTCTAAATGAGGCCCACTGTATATAGTTTACCACATAAGCCTCACATGTTACTAGGTAAATCTTTATTGCTCTAAGGTCAAAATTCACCTGATTCTTTCCGTTACACTTTAAATCCCAGACAACAATGCTTCTTTCTGTTACAGCAACTGCTCTGTTCAGCTGATTAAGGAAGTCACAGCCTACAAACCATGAACTTTCCTAAACAAAAACACATTAAAATAACAGGCAAGTACAGTAATTTTATTTTATGCCAACATTTTTATTACTGCCCCAAATATATTTCTTTCCAATTTAATTAGAATGTAGCACTACAGTCTCTTTCTTACACTATGAAATATATTAATGCCAATTTTCCCAGAAATGTGTAATAAAGTGAAGATAAAGGAAAATACTGTACTTACAGTGGCATATAGGTAGGAATGTCGGATCATCTGTATAGAAAATATATAAGTAAGAGTTATACAATACTGTAAGTATAAGGAAATATAATTTATGCAGGAAAAATCTAGAAATATATTACACCTCAATTATTATTATTACAGAAACATATTACGTTGCGCTTTACATTGAGAGGATCAGCATACAAATAATTAGCACACAATGACATGAAACGGAAGGTAAACGTGACTCTGCCCAAATGAGCTTCCATTGTGGAGAACAACTATATATATATATATATAAGATAGTGGAATAATAATTGTAGCTGGTGGTGCGGAAAGTGCGTATAGTTACTTTAAAGTCATGAATACAAGACTAACATGTCAAAGGGTGAAAAGCTCTGTTGCCTGAAAATATTGGACGTCTTTCTTTGCTTCTCCCTATTTATGAAAGGATTAACACCGAAAATAACAGTGCTATGCAGTTGCATGGGGAAGCCTATCTAATAAGTATTGTGGCGACAACTTTTACCGCCACAATACCTGTTCTGTTATCTCAGGATTGCGCTAATAGATTAATTAAAGTGTTTTATTCTTTAATTCTTACAGCTCTGGGACAGTGTTGCATAAGTAGGAATAGACATAATACTCATGCATTATAAGGAATGGCCAGGTCTGCCAATATCATCCATTTCAACAGTCTGCTCATGTTTTCTCTTGTCTAGAAATGTGATTTCCTATATAATGTGCGCCAAGAAAGTACAAAAGATGTCATAATGTAGATATAGGTTAAAAGCTAGAACGTATAGGTTATAAGGCACTTCAAAATTAGATAAAAAATTATTTTGTAGGGGAAAAAAAGATCAGATGCCCCACTAAGCAGAGATCCATGTAAACGTGTCCTCTCCACCTCTTGAATCTCAATTAAATATTTTACCCTGTAAAACAAAATATTGTGCGCATGTCAGCTTAAAATGAGCCACACAAGTATGTCAGCTACATTTAGTTAGGAACACCCTATATCCACTCAGGTCCTCCCATTAAGATCTGTATAATTTTGCATGTCACAGGTGTCACAATATTGAAACTCTAATTATATGCGCTTCACATAAAACCGGTCAAAAACTGATGTAACAAACTTAATGTTCGTTGAGCCTAGAGTTTTGCGCTTTTGGAACTTAGCCGTGCTGAAAATATAATTTTGTGTTTTTATTACTGTATAAAATAGCAATAACAAAAACTTTAGGTTTCACATCTAAAGCTAACCATAAAGGAAAATCTACCACCAGTGTACCTGACTATTAAACAGCGATATTGTTCCTTTTTGTGAAACAGTCAGCACAGCATCAAGGAGTGGTACTTTAACAATGCACTGAATTGTATCTCTTTTCTTTTTTCCTGATCCTGACAAAAAATAACAGTTATTGGTAAACATTACCACCAAAAATGATAATAATAATAATAATAATAATAATAATAATAATAAAATAGTTGTACTATCTGACTGTCTATCAAACAATTACTTATAACAAGGGCAGAGGGGACACCACTAGGGGAAGTACCTTTTGGCAATTATTCCAGATAAGCTCTTTAATAACTTTTTAGTGCTTTACACATACCCTGTTTATTAAATATTGTATTTATAATGCAACACTATACTTGCTCTTGTTCTCTATGTTCTTCTGGGATACATACCAGCCAAGAGGTTACACAACCTTGTTATTTGGAGACCAGTGATGAGAGCACAATGGCAATTAATCTCACTATTATTTACATTTTCATTGTATAAATATACTACACTATTTCTGGTACTTCTTTTTCTATAGGCTCAAAGATAAAAAGATGTTTAACACTGGAAACGTATTTGAAATTAGTGTTTATCATCTAGGGCTTCAGACAACACTTGAATGAGCCACCGCCTTCAGTTAACCTGGATATAAATTGTCCAAATCGAGTGTTTACTTTAACTTGATTTCATAATTTGGTTAATTTACAAATATTGAGTAGACATGTACAAACATGACCCCAACTATGCAGCAGTTGTTGTTCATTTTTGATAATAGGAATTATGGTTATTGTGTAAAATACATTTAAATACATTAATACACATATTTACCACAATTTACACGAGTGCACTTTAATAAATACTAGGGGCTCCAGAGTAAAGCTAAGTACAGACTACAGGTTTTTACCCAATTATCGTACCACTCACACGATAAACAACTGTTAGGTTCGATATAGCATTAGTGTTTATACTCCTACTATCATGTTTTATTGTACCAAAGCACATTATATAGTTTCACTTGATTTTATAACCGGACTAAAAATCTCTATAAACGATGGAACAATGTCAGCAAATTCTGCAATGTGTATGGACTCACAACCAGCGGTTTAGGCAGATCTCCAGAGAGTTACAGAGTCACAATTCTTTCAGCCAATGGTTATGACAGATAAGGAGCACAGATCTGAAGGTAAATGTTGTAAAATCGTGTAAGTGTGTACACATGGATCGTCATATTGATAGGAACTTTAAGCCGTTGGTAAAATTCTTAAAGATATCGCATCGGGAGAAATTTTCTGTAGTGTGTACCTAGTGTACACTAGTCTGTAGTGTGTACTTAGTGAATCCATTCCATTGAAGTTTTCATTAAATTAACTTTTTAACCCAATAATATTGGCCTAAATTCGCATTTTATGTTCTCCCTCTATAACACAACATATATTGCCTTCACTAGAATGTCAGTAATAATAATAATAACATTGTAACATGTTCATGTGATGTATGAAGACAGGATTATTGTAAAATTAGAATAATTGTAATCATGGCAAGTTTTCAGGTTTAAAATGTACTTCCTTAAGTTCATTATGAATAGTGGAAAAAGTATAATGAAATGTAGTGGACATTTTCACAATTTTAGCCCTGCACCATTGTACACATAATAAAACTGCTAAAAAAAAAGATGTAAAAATGCTGATTTACTTTTTGGCATGAATATGTTACTTTGTTAACAAAATGTATATTCTGCTTATATTATTTTAATTTCCGATGTTCATCATACATTGGTCTTCATTATAACATGACATATTTTATCATTACCTGTGGCATTCTCAATTTTTTCTCTTTTGGACAAGAAGAAGACCTTATTTTCTGGATCAGTCTTTGATGTGATATTGTTGATGTCTGTCTTATAGTAGCCAAAGATCTAGAATAAAAATTGGAAATATATTGGTTTCTGTAGGAATTTTACAAAATCATTTTGGAAGTGGAGAGTGGAACTAGTCCCTCTGTGCCTGTAGGGATTGGCACTGACGTGTTTAGTGTGCAGAGCAGGGGCAGGCTGGGCTGGAGGACAGGGGGGCATCTGCCCCCCAGGTTGGTCCCATATTGGGCTACCGTGGGCTGGGTCACAGGGCCACCTGCATTATTTTACCCTTTAAAATGTGCCTAATAGGCTGCTGAGTCCACTCTTGCCCCCCGGGTTAAAATTTGCCAGCCCTCCCCTGGTGCTGAGGTTTGGTTAATGAGAGGTTCCTACAGATCGTGCCTCTTAAGGGAGTCCCAGTGAACGATTGCTAAACTTAGCTGACAAACTCAATAGGCAGAGGCCGGTAACAGGTGAGAAAGTCAGTGCCAGAGGTCAGAACAAATGAAGTTAGGGAAAGTTGGGTCAAAAAACAGATGCACACAGAAGGTACCTTCATAAGGTATGGTAAGGGTACAGTAAATGTTTATCAAGCAAACAGAGAGAATAGATGGGCAAATATATCCAGACTGGGAGTGTAACATCACAACTATTCTATCTTTCTTATAATAAAAAAAAGTCTACTTGACTTGCCTCAGTCCAATCAATTGGAGCATCAGGATGTTTAATAATCTTATTATAAAAAATGTCAATGTCTTCAGTTTTCACATCTTGCCCAAAAAGAGTTTTAATAGTATCATGAAACTTTTTGCAGTTGATATATCCTATAAAAACAAAGGAGGAAAACCAAAATAAATTGATTGTACAAAAAAGTAGCATATAAGTGTATGTGAATATAGTTCAACATAAGCCATAACAAAACACTTTGGGCCTGATGCAGAGTTGAACGCAACTTGGAATTAGTTTCCGGCCAAAAAATATGCAGTTAGGTAGTGCTGGGGATTATCATCAGTAGCAGTGTCTATTTGCACTAGCTTGTGAAAATAATACTGCTGTAAAAGGCATATCTGCATCTGTGTTTACAATTTGACCAGCTCGGTCAATGTTAGAACATTTTCTCCCCACACAAGATACACTATGCAATCTGGAATATGTCCCACTCTGTATCAGCCCCACAATAACTACAAGCAAAGCCATGTTATTGTAATTGCCCTTATAATGCACTATTCTCTCCTATCCTCAAGAAATCTACCTCTCTCTTTCCAACTACCACCTCTATCTCTCTGCTCTTTTGCTTTCAAACTAGTTGTGCATCTTGTGTACAACTACCTAACCCATTTTCCCTCATCTCACTCTACTTGTGCTTCCATCCTCTACACTCCGCCAAGACTATCTAACAAAAGGGACCAATGAGCTGCTCATGGCTGAGTCAAAGGACTACTTCTCGCTGCCACTTCTGATAGAGTGGACAACTCTCTTGTCCTACAAACCCTTTCGCCTTTGCAGCACTGTTCTCTCCTGGTTTACCTCATACCTTTCAGTGTCTCTACTTCTGGTACAGCATCCCCTCTCTCAGCTCCCTCTAGTATTGGGGTCCCTCTTGGCTCTGTACTAAATGCAGATGACACCCAAATCTATCTCTCCTTCACTTCTCGTCTTCTCTTTTAGCCCACATATCCAACTGTCTTTAGTCATCTCCACTTGGATGTCCCAACGCTACCTAAAGCTGACCATGTCCAAAACTCTGGTCTTATAATTCATTCTCCTAGTACCGCTACCCCTCCTCCCTCTATATTCCCTCACTATTGACACATCACACTCTTGGAGGTCATGATTAAAACATGGACAAGTGAAAGCCATGTATGATGTAACATCTCTTTAATCCTATGTGTTTTTAATTCTGGTTTAGACTAAGTGCATTAATAATAACGGCAAGATCAGCATAAACTGCTGACTGCTAAAAGAATTATACTAGCATTCAAATAAACATGAAAAATAAACCTACCTTGTTGTTTAATGTTAATGTTAATTTTAGACTTATCCTCTGTGTTCTCTGCGATTACTGTCCTTACTAAACTTTTGAATACTGCCAGTGAAAACTTGAAGTTTTTCCTAAAAAAGGGCTGATATGGACGATCCACACTAGGCTCCATGCTGCCTGGCAGTTTACAGTGATAGGAAGGAAGAATGTAACCTGCACATCTTAAAGCAATAATAATATGTATGTGGCATCAACAGAAGTCTTAAAACCGAGAGTGAATTGCTATGTCCTGTACATAATGTAAATGGCAATTCATGATAAGATGATGTCATAAGGCTTTCTTCTCACATTGTGACCTATTTTTCCTGTATGATTAAACTGCTATTCATATCTCCCAATTTAAATTACCATGGAGTAGATATCTAACATGTCACAGTTTTTTCATATTAGTTCTGATTCTTACCAGATATTTAAAAATATTTTTTCCTAGCAAAACTATATACACAAATGAGTTAATTAAAGAATTTAATGCAAGTTCTCAACCGCCTATTAAACGCAAACATACTTCGACACTGACAGTTCAACAAATAATCCAAGCGAATGGACCTATACACACAGTACACATTCTGATGAACACTTAGAACTTGCGTCTGATTATGTAAAAGAATGTGCTATCTGAATACGTTTATTGGTTAGACAGAATAACTGTCAGGGCATAGCTATTATCTGCTCCCTCCACACTGTTTACAATAGGAAATCATTATTGAGCCCAAAGTATGCTGAACAATAATGTAAAAACCCCATATTAATATTAACTTTATTGGAATAAATCCATCTTGACAATTTTTTGTGTTCCACGTGCATTTTATATATATTAAATTTAAGATTTCACACTAGTCTGTTCCTCTATTTTCTCTAAGTCATTATGAGGCTATTTCACCCTTATTACAAAGTTTTACATTATTTGCCAAACACTTGCCTTCCCTTAAAGACTGCTGTGGGCAGTACGGTGGCTTAGTGGTTAGCACTTCTGCCTCACAGCACTGAGGTCATGAGTTCGATTCCCAACCATGGCCTTATCTGTGTGGTGTTTGTATGTTCTCCGCGAGTTTGCGTGGGTGCTCCGGTTTATTCCCACAATTCAAAAACATACTAGTATGTTTTTGGATTGTGTTTTAATATAATTGACCCTAGTCTCTGGATCTATGTGTGTGTGTATGTTAGGCAATATAGACTGTAAGCTCCAATGGGGCAGGGACTGATGTGAGTGAGTTCTCTGTACAGCGCTGCAGAATTAGTGGTGGTATATAAATAAATGATAAATAAATGATGATGATGATAAGGATGAAGTAATATAACTAATACATTAAACAAAATCTCATTCTAAAATGCTCCACTAGCTACTAGCCCTTCATCTCAACTTACGCTATTGATTACAACAATATGTCTCCTTTAGCCATACCTTTATCCTTTCCAATACCTTTGAGTCACATCCAAGTATATTCAATTTCTGAATTAATTTATTGTGGTATACTGTACTGTATCCTAATGTCTTCGGATACCAAGTCAAAAAATGTACTAGATTTGTTTGACCGTGCTGTCTTGGATCTAAAAATAGACAACAATAATTTTTGTAAGTGATTCGATTAAATTCCTTACCATTGATGTAAGGCTCACAGGTCTACTATATCTATCATGTCTGCCCTACTGTATTTTGTGTAGTGGAACTACATTTGCCATTATCCAAACACCTGTAATTATACACTGTACCAGTGAATAGTTAAAAGTGGTTAATAGTGCTGCAAACACTAATCTTAGTTCTTTTAATTCATTTAGATTCATCTGGACCCATTAAATACTTTTAAATTTGAGAGTTTAAGTTACGCCTCTTATGTAGACAATATATTTGTGTCTGCAGTACAGTGTGTCTCCTTCAACATATCCACCCTCTTCAATATTTAGACTTAGAATCTATAGCTCCTTTTGATTTTTTTTCCTTTCACTGTTTTACTGTCTGTGACATTTTTTACTGTTTGCAATTTAGCACATTTTATTGTGTTTAATCTATTTTAGAGTAGCCTTATATGTATTTTTATCCACCTTTGATTGGGTCTGTCTAGTGTTCTTTTTTCTAGTTTTAAATCTAGGACTACATCTGTGCTTGTAGTTTCCCTACAAGCACCGATGTAGAGAGATGCCCCAAACATGCAATGCAGAATGTCATTACTTCTGGCTTATGTTGGCAGATTTAAGTCCACATCACATCAACGAGAAGTCATTGTGTGCAATCAGAGTCAAAGATACAAATTTGTCCACTAACTCACAGGCTTAATAAATGATTTCCTGGAGAAAACTGAGAGGTAGTTTGTCTGGAGCTTAAAATCTTCAGTTTGTAGAAAAAGGGTTTGAAACATATAGTGAGGAAGACAATCAGAAATGTAGATCACAGAGGGGAAATGGTGGAAAAATGTAGCCTTATCAATAAAACTATTTGAAGGGAAGGGAAATAGTTGATTGCAGTATTCATACTGACAAAACTAACACCTGAACATACACTCAGTGGCCACTTTATTAGGTACACCTGGTTATTAATGCAATTATCTAATCAGCCATTCACGTGGTAGCAACACTATGCATAAAAACATGCAGACATGGTCAATAGTTTCAGTTGTTATTGATTAAGATTTTATTTTAAGCTGTCTATGTTAGCATTAAAACATGTGGTATACATATTACATATATATATGTATATATACATACATATAAGGCTTAATGGGCCTGAGTCATTAAGGAGAGCAAAGCATAAAAAAGGAGTAACATTTGCACCTGGGTAAAACCATGATGTATTGGAGGGGGAGGTAAATTTAAAATGTGGGGACAGATTTATAGTTAGGGTAGGGCATGTCCTAGATCAACTTTAAATTTCAGTGTAATAATAAAGCTATTAAGTATTTGTGTTTTAGATGAAAAAACAGCCAGTATTTAACTTATGTGAAAAATAATAAACTAATTTGCACCCTTACACTGTAACATGGTTTATCCCAGAGAACATTTATTCCTTTTTTGCCTTAATGACTCAGGCCCAATATCTTTAATGTTAAGTGTCCAGGCAAAAATTTAATTTTTTAATTATTTATGATTATTCACATGTTCTATATATGTGGCTTCATTACTTTAATAAAGTTCTGTCTTTTTTTCTCTCTTTAATTATGTATACAACTTAAATGTAATGTAAATAAATGTTTTATATTTTAAATCTGCTCTTTCAGTCATCTTATTTAAATTGTAGTTATAAAATGAGCCATTGTAAAAATGCATTCAGTTGACAGTGTCATTGTGAGCTATTTAATTAAGTACAGAGACGTGAATTAGCTCAACCAATAGAGCTTCAGATTGACTCTGACTGATAAATATTCTAAGAAGAAATGAGAATTCTAAATAGAGATGGTCGGGCTCGGTTCCCCGAGATCCGGACCTGCCCGAACTTCACCTATCTGAGTACCGAGCCGAGACTCTCCCGCCCATTCGGATTCGAAATCGAGGCAAAACGTCATTGTAACATCTTCGGATCTCAGAGCTCGGTTCTCGCGATATTTAAAATGCATGAATACCAGCCTCCACAGCAATCCATCACCATTTGACAGAGGGAGAGAGCAGGGTTAGGTCACAGGCAGCATTAAAGCAGGGACAGAGCAATTATTGTATACCTTATTCTTTCAATTATTATTGAAATTCTGCTAGCAATTCTTCTAGCAATTGTTAGAGCAGGAAGAGAGGAGGATAGAGGAATTTTTTTGAATATTTTGCACAAGTGCTTTGTGGTGTTCCATATTCCCCAGTGTGAAACAACAATTTTTCTGGCTGCAAAAAGTCTTATCTAGCAGCACTATCTATTGAATATTTTGCACTACAAGTGCTTTGGGGTGTCTCATATTCCCCAGTGTGAAACAATATATTTTCTGGCTGCAAAAAGTCTTATCTAGCAGCACTATCTATTGAATATTTTGCACTACAAGTGCTTTGGAGTGTCTCATATTCCCCAGTGTGAAACAATTATTTTTCTGGCTGCAAAAAGTCTTATCTAGCAGCCCTATCTATTGAATATTTTGCACTACAAGTGCTTTGGAGTGTCTCATATTCCCTAATGTGAAACAATAATTTTTCTGGCTGCAAAAAGTCTTATCTAGCAGAACTATCTATTGAATATTTTGCACTACAAGTGCTTTGGGGTGTCCCATATTCCCCAGTGTGAAACAACAATTTTTCTGGCTGCATAAAGTATTATCTAGCAGCACTATATATTTAATATTTTGCACTACAAGTGCTTTGACCTCATTAAAGTGGATTCAAAGCAGTCCACATATGAGCAGGATCAGCAAGCAGGTGCTGGCACCAGTCCTGATGGTAGTCTTCCCTGTACGTCATCTGGTAAAGCCTATGTAAAAGTACATAGTCTTTTTAAATCAGGGAAAAAAACACAAAAAAAAAATAAGTATACTTATAAGTATAAGTATAAGTATAAGAGTAGGGTGCAATCTACCCCCAAATAGGAAAGGGACTTGGGCATTTCTATATCATGCACAGTCTTGAAAGGCTGCTGTTTTGTCAATTTCACGATAAGGGTAGGGTGTCATACACAGACAGACACCAAATTGCCTTTGTCCATTTCTTTTTATATTCTACAGTCTAGACAGGCTGAATTGCTTTCTATTTTACTACTAGTGGAGAGGGGTTCTGATACAGACTGACACCAAACTTCCTTTGTCCATTTATTTTTATATTGTTCAGTCTATGCAGGCTGCTTCTTTTCTATTTAACTACAAGTGGAGGGGAGGGGGGGGGTCATAGACAGCCACCAAACTACCTTTGTCCATTTAGTTTTATATTGTTCAGTCTATGCTGGGTGAATTGTTTTCTATTTAAGTATATATGGAGGGGGGTGGGCTGACGCAGACAGAAACCAAACTGCCTTTTGTCACTCACCGAACCGTGAGTGCCTCTGCGCTGGTGCGTGAGTCTCTAGCCTTCCTGCCGGCGCCTGTCCTGAGCCGCGGCCGTCCGCCATCTTGATGCACTGCGCATGCGCAGCATCCAAGAACTTATGACCTTTGCTTTTAATCTCATTGGTGGATCAGGCACCTCTCCCTATTTAAGGCACCTGTGCTCATTACCTCATTGCCTGATCTTAAGTCTCATTCCCTGTGAGTCTCTGAAGGTGTTCCCTGTGTCCTGCTAGTGTCTTCAGCTTCCTGCTGATTACCTGTGCTACTCATCGGTGGTTTCCATACCCGCTACTGATTCCTGTATCCTACTTGTGTCCTCAGCTGGTTTCTGGATTACCTGCTCTGCTCATCAGCGGTTCTCATAACCGCTACAGACTCCTGTATCCTGCTCGTGTCCTCAGCTGGCTTCTGATTACCTGCTCTGCTCACCTGCGGTTCCCATACCCGCTACAGCCGTTCAGCGTCCCTGCTGTGCCTGCATATTCTCTTGGACAAGCTTCTCTACTCAGCAGCGGTATGCTTACTTGTTATCGACTATCAACTGTTACCTTGCATATCCGCTTAGGACAAGCCTCTCTACTCAGCAGCGGTATCCATACCCGCTATAGACTATTTGTTGTTACGCTGCATATCTGTTTGGAACAAGCTTCTCTACTCAGCAGTGATATGCATACTTGTGATCGACTATCAGTTATTATCCCGCATATCCGCTCTGTGCAAGCCTCTCTACTCAGCGGCGGTATACATACCGTTATAGACTATTAGCTGTAAACGCTGCATATCTGTTTGGAACAAGTTCCTCTGTGCTCTCAGTGTCTTCATATCGTTATTGACTCTTTGCATGCCTCCACTCATCCACACCTGAACTACTCCTCACTTACTAGCAGTGGTACAACTTGCTGTACGCAGACCACTGACTTCCCCACTACCTACCTGCACCTGGACAAGTCTTCTCACCATAGCAGTGGTACAACTTGCTGTACGCAGACCACTGACTTTCCCGCTACCTACCTTCACCTGGACAAGTCTTCTCACCATAGCAGTGGTACAACTTGCTGTGCGCAGACCACTGACTTCCCCGTTACCTACCTGCACCTGGACAAGTCTTCTCACCATAGCAGTGGTACAACTTGCTGTACGCAGACCACTGACTTCCCCGCTACCTTCCTTCACCTGCTCACGTCCACCCTGGTCTCCGTGGTTCAAACCTGCCTTTTCCACTATAGATGCAAGTCGCTGAGTCATCTATCAATATAGCTGCAAGTCACTGACTCATTACCAGTATAGCTGCAAGTCGCTGACTATCATCAATTCCATTGGCCTCCTCTCTCCATCTGCTGTTATATACGTTCCACTATTCACCCTGCTGCCAGAGGGCCGCTGTGCAAACTCCGCCTCTCTGGTAAGCATAGTCATCTGGTGAAATCCTGGGCAAGACTCCTAGTGCCCGTGACACCTTTGTCCATTTCTATTTATATTCTACAGTTTATAACGGCTGAATAGTTTTCTATTTTACTACTAGTGGAGAGGGAGTCTGATGCAGACAGAAACCAAACTGCCTTTGTCCATTTCTATTTAACGTACAGTCAATGCAGGCTGTTTTTTTCTATTTAATTACAAGTGTAGGGTGTAATATACACCCACAGACGATGGCTGGATTGAAAATAGGCATAGATGGAGAGGAAGACAATCTGGTTTGTGTGCAGAATTAAGGACGACCTACCAGGGATTAAACAGTTTTTTTCATAATTTATTAGCTTTGCAATTATCTCACTTATCCAAGAAACTGGTGGAGCACTAAATTAGGTTATTTTAGACCAAAAAAATGGTAATTTTACAAAACTAGCAAAACTAAACCAAACAAAACCAAAACCAAAACACGCAAAGGCGGTTTTGCCAAAACCAAAACACGAAGGTAATCCATATCCAAAACCAAAACCAAAACACGGGGGTCAGTGACCATCTCTAATTCTAAACACACATGTTCGACATGTAAAACTACTGGAGATGTGATCAATCTGGGTGCACCAAAAAAAAACCCACCTTACTCCAAGCTGTCAAATGAGAAACATAGCATATATCCCATGTGACTAGACCTTTGAGCCCTGAGTGTTGCCCTTGAAGTACCTACATTGAAATTGAGAAGGACATGCCCTGACTATATCAGGTGGCTTATGTAGCATAGTAAGAGTGGGATGGACAGGTGAAAAAAGTACCATCTACAAAAGAGTCTGAAAACCTTGACCATGTCTAGAAAGAGAAAAAAGTTCTAATTACAGTGAGGTGCATATTAAAAATAAACTATAGTGTAGTTTAGCTAATGACATATACTATATTAAACTATCTCTATTAAGGACCATGAAGCCTTTAAACATGTTCTAAGAGATTAATTGCTTGATATCTATCAACTATCATCCACACACTCATCATCTCCAGCCTCGATTATTACAACCTCCTCCTTACCGGCCTCCCCAGTCCCATCTCACCCCCCTCCGCTCTATACTCAATTCGGCTGCAAGACTCATCTTCCTTTCTCGCCGCTCCTCCTCTGCCTCCCCTCTCTGCCTTGCCCTACACTGCTCCCCATTCCCTACAAAATCCTTTTCAAACTCCTGACCATCACTTACAAGGCTCTCTCCCAGTCTACTGCCCCCTATATCTCTAACCTCCTCCCTGTGCTCGGCCAATGACCGTCGCCTCTCCTCTACTCTGATAACATCTTCCCACTCCAGAATCCAAGACTTCTCCCGCGCAGCCCCCCTTCACTGTAACGACCTACCTCGCTCCGTCCGTCTCTCTCCTAATCTGTGCTCCTTCAAACGGGTACTCAAAACTCACCTGTTCCTCAAAGCCTACCAACCTTCCACTGAACCCCGTCATCTCCTCCTTTTGGTTCTCCCCTCTCTCCTCCCTGCCCCCTGTTCTCTCCCCACATACTTCAACTGGCTCCCTTTGTGCCTGAGTTTTGTTTACCATCCCTTAGGATGTAAGCTCGTTTGAGCAGGGCCCTCTTCCCTCCTATCTCCATACCTGTTCTTCTGCTCCGTCTTTACTGCATTAGCCTGCCTGGAGTTTCTGAAGTTTTGGTATTTTTTGTTTATTGTTCAGTAATGTTTCACCCTGTATAGTCTACTGTTTGTGCTGTGTACGGGAACCCTTGTGGCGCCTAACAAATAAAGGATAATAATAATAATAATCTACCCTCTTCCACAAACTATTGCTGTAGATAAGAACAAAACGATCACTGGATCTTCTTGATATTGGTTTCCTTTATAGTTATTTTTCAGTTCCACATAGTGTTTATGGCAGCACACCTCTAAGCATGAAACAAATGTCTTGGTAGTAATTATTGATTCCTGTCATTTCAGCGTAATCTGTGCTGCATTAATACTGTGTCCAAATCCCGTAAATTCAGCCAGTGCTGAGCTATCCTTAAGACTGGATTAAATACAATGGAAAGTGCATTTGAATATGTAATAATCAACTTAACTTCAAAGGTTTAATCATCCTAATAGTCCTGATCATATATAGCTAACTGCAACATGTCCCATGTCACCAAAAATGACAGCAAGTTGCATTTTGGGGCAGACAGTAAAGATATTTTTACCCATGATGCCTATGAGGTTTTGGCTCTTATCATAGCCTTACTTGGTATTGCGGGAGCATGTAATAACTTGGTAGTACTAATTCTTTATTGCAAGCTTAAAACTCTATGGACTCCTGTAAACCTTTTGCTAGTGAATATCAGCTTCAGTGATATTTTATTATCACTTTTTGCCGTTAGTTTTACTTTTGCTTCTTGTGTGACCAGACAGTGGATCTGGGGTGAAGCAGGATGTGTTTGCGTTGGATTCTGTAAAAATCTCTTAGGTAAGCAAAACAATAAAATTATTGAATCCTTTAGCTGGGTAGATAATGGTATATTGATTGAGTGTCTGTGTGAAATCTTTGTACAATCTTTATATGATACATAGGAAGTAATGTGTGATAATATTTTTTATGTGATAAGTTGTGATTTCGAAATCATCATGTCATGTCACAGCATTAGGGAAAGTCTTGTAACAATTTTTTTTCATATTAGGAATAATATTCTACAGCAAATTAAGGTTCATAAATCCCCCTTTGTAAAAGGTGATTTACATATACAGACAAATGTAGGAATACAGAGCATATGTTGTTTATTCTTAATTTGCAATGTTATACATTTGTTTTGTTTTTCTTACAGTACACATTTTAATGGGGCATGCATGTTCCATTCAATATGGCAGTGATTCTGGGGAGCAAAGTTGTTTTTTTTCTGGCAGAAGGACATTTGTGAATTGGGCAGTTCCTTGTTGAATGCAGACTATCTGCAGTAATACAGCTACCTCTGTGTCCATAATGAGGATTTCAAGTACACTTCCCACAAATCAAATTATAAATATAAGATCTCAGATTATTTTTGTGACATTTATTATAATGGGGAGAGGGTCACGTTTATCAAACATTTTGCTTTTTTCCCCATCTGCTTTCAATTTAATACAAGCAAAAAGTGTCTCCAAAATTGTAGTGTAGTTTTTCATCATTTAATTATGTATGTTTCACTTAAAACACTTGGCTATAATTATTAACATAAAATGTTGGTTGCACTTGTATGTTGTTACATAAATTTCATGTCAACATATTTATTTAGCTTAGATAACATTTTATTAAGAACATCCGAACGTTCCAACATGTAGTAAACAGATCATTTGATGGAAGAACATATTGGACCTGGTTCATCAAGGAACGTAGATGCTGATACTTGCCGTATTTTGCGCTAAATTGCATTGTGCACGCCCATAAACGAACTATACAACGGAAAATGCAAGTGTATGCAATTCATGCTATAACACAAGAGACACTTGCGACACATTATGATTTCATGGGCGGAACAGGTAGGGGAATGGGCATATGTACCTAGTCAATGTACAGTAAGGACGTGCCAAGCTTGAGTGCACGCAACAGTGTTGGATTCAAGCTTTGGGCATTTCAGCTATATCACTTACACCAGGTCAGGTGTAAGTGCCGAGTGACAGTGATGACGGTCACGTGTGCATGCTGAAACGTGAAGAAATAAGTCCAGGCTCGGTATATCCCATATTGTATATGGTACTAGCTGTGTGGCAATATAAATATCCATATATGTCCATATATGTATACAAAACAAAAAGACATGCAGTGATAAGGATAAGCGCTGACAACAACTGTCTTTATGCTAGAACATGTGTTTGCAATCAAGAGGAACTGTAAAAAATGCATTTTATGTACAGTACACATTAATAACATCCTGATAATGTATTTCATGGAACAAAGCTTTTTTTTAATGTTCTTTCTTTAACAACTATATTGTTAACATAATAATTGAATAATTGATAACTGAATATTTTTTCTTAATGTGTGTTCTGCTGGGACTTTCAATTCCACATATGTATCGCACTGATCCAGGAGTGTATTGTGTCTGTCTCAATATGGCAAGTGTCATGCATGCAGAGCGTGCATTCAACAAAGAGACATTACTTCAAGTCTACTTCTAACTGATAGTTACTATTATAGGCTAGAAGTTTTGGTCACTTGCAATATTGTGCAATGTTATATTCATTCATGTCACACTAAGAAGAATTGTTGTTTACTTTACAGGTAGCGTCTCAGTCTTTACACTCACTGTTGTTGCATATGAACGGTATGTTCGTGTGGTATATGGCAAAGTAATCGATTTCCTATGGTCATGGCAGGCAATAATTTATGTTTGGCTGTATTCACTAGCCTGGTCTGCAGCTCCACTTATTGGATGGAATAAATATATCCTTGAACTCCATGGACTAGATTGCTCTTTAGACCGAATATCAAAAGATCCCAACAAGTCCTCTTATATTCTGCTTTTCTTCCTTACCAACCTAGTAATTCCTGTGGGCATTATGACATATTGCTACGGTTATATCTTATATTCAATCAGAAGGGTGAGTAAAACTAGCACAACACTATTTATACAGTGATATATATATATATATATATATATATATATATATATATATATATATATATATATATATATATATATTGTCTATGTTTGTACATTATATATTAAATATTTGAGTTCTGCTACAAAATCTGTATATTTTATATCAGAATATTGAGTATCTTTCCAACTTTAATTGTAGTTTACTACGATAAATGTAATTGTAGATAATTGTAGCTGTTTTCCTTTTAAATTGCAGCTAACAGACAAGAAAGTTGAATGTATGAACATCTATTGTATATAAAGACACACATGTTTTGTTGTTGGTTCTTTTAACTTTTCTGTTCTAATTATCTGCCTGGCTACAGGCTGCTTTGTACACTTTGGGGGGAGCTACTAATAGTCAATATTCCAACATTTTTAAATTGCTGTAAATCAACAGAAAAAAAGAGAATTTTTTGTCCCAACTAATTTAAGCAAAAAGCAACAATTTTAGTCAATTATTGTTTATTTAAAAAAGCTGAATTCAGCAGCCATGTTTAAATATTTCAGAGGAGCTACCGTTAATTTCAATGTTCCCATTCATTTCAATAATGTGCTACATGTAAAAATTAAATTGAAATAAATGGGTGCAATGAAACGAATGTGAAAAGTTCCTTGTATTATTTCTTTCACTACTAGACAAATGGTCAAACTGTAGAATAGTATGACACCTGGACACCCTACAAGACCTGTCAAATATAAATTTGTCCCTGGAGTCCCTGCATTGATGGCGGCATTTATTTCTGGCTGGTAAACAGTTAGTTAATTAAATAGTAGCAAGCTTTCAATATTGAGTGTAACCGAAGTGTTAACAAATTAATTAACCACTTCATTAGACTTCAAAATTTCTATTGATGTGGGGACAGGTGGCAATGGCACATAAACACTTGGTATAGTTACTACAGGAGAAGATACACTGTAAAATCAAGTAGCAATATAAACTTTATATGTTGTCTACTTTGATGATCCCTACTTTATATGTATCACTGTATATTATGAACCAGTAGTAGGGTAATTTCAATTGAGATGATATTACTGTAATTTTAGAAACAACGAAAGTCAAAATGGTCATGGTTAAGACCAACCGTGGGTGTGTCGTCATGGTTTCATTTATAGTTTAGGCTTGGGGGGATTTGTGGGGTTAGAGGTTCTGAAGTTTCCTGCACATTTCTTTATGTTAAGTCAATATTATCACTCTGTTTGTTGAGCTAGGTGCGCCAAGAGGTAGATGGGGCCTTGAATTGGGTCATTCATGGGAGCCAAGTGCTCATAAAACTATTTGGCGTGTAATTTAGTATACTTAAAATATATCCCAATCTATAAATTAGCCATACTTTATTGATGATTGACTAGAGGGAAGGTGGTTCTACCTACTAGCTGTACGCAGCTATTTTACATTTTGAAGCATTCGAGATGTGCAAAATAAGTTTCTGCAAAGGTACCAGAAGTCCAAAGTACAGGGCAAGCAGAGAGTAATCAGAGTCCAAGTAGAGGTCAGAACAACAATCGGGGCAAGACAAACGAACAGCAGTCATCAACGTGACTGCACCTATAATCGGCACAGCCGCATGCTGAATGCTGCACTATAAAACGCAGAGAGCCAATCAGGAGACTCCTAGTGAGTTGGACATAGTTGATCCATCTTTTTTCCAGTTGGTCACTGCGGGACCTTATGAAGACATTTAATTTTTAAACCTCAACAATTGCCCTCATTTCTTCTTCTGTTTTCTTGAGTACTATTAAGCCTGCGGTAGTAGATGAGTTTGTGTAGAGAGCTCCTCTTCACTGTTTAGCTGTTGGTGCTGCTGCATGGTTAGCAAAGCACTGTCTTTCTTTTTAAAAACTGGTTGTGTCTGGGGAGCTTTTTTATGTCTCTACGACATAAAAACGACATAGTCATTTTCCCAAAATGGTTTGTTTTGTTGTTTTTATTTCCCCCCCTTTCCTCTTTTCCTTTGTGCTATGCAGTGCGCTACTATATTGTAAAAATAAAAGCCCTGGTTCCAGAGATAGATTTACATGTAGGCTCCACACTCCAGGCAGCATTGTGGCTTAAGGGATCTCCCTCTAATGCTTTATGTTTTATGGGGATTTTTTATTTTTTTGTTCAAGCCAGCTCTCAGGGTGCCCAGTGCTCTCCTTTTGCTATATATTTGTTTGGTGAGCTGTCTACAGTGACTCCTTAATCTTCTGTGGGTAGATTAGAGCTGTCCTGGGATTGGAGAAACAGCGGTTTTGGTATGGAGTTTGGGTTGAGGTGCCAAGTTGGAGCTTGTGACTGGGATGCCTTTGGATAGATGATCCATGAAATCTGTTCCTCCCAATCACACGACACACCTAGAGCTCAATATAGGTTGGGCTTCCTTTGGCTTGCAGGGCAGTCAATCCTCTCTGCTTGAGGTAAGCCCATTAGCCCCAAAAGTAAAGTTGGTAACACCCGTATAAATGAGCTTCCATGAAAGATAATGTTATTTTGAACTTTAAACTGTGCAAGTATACCCCTTGGCTTTCAAACGAAAGCAACACCTCCGAATTCATATGTCATCACTTTGAGAAATTACATAACAAAAGGCACAAAAGTTGTTCTTGCACTGTTCCTGCCAAGTGTAAATGACCACAAGTTTTGAGTTATTCAGGGTACCTTCATTTTGCAGCTCATATACAATACCACACCAACTTACCACCAAGGCAGTAATTCAGTTCTTAGATTCCTTTTTGTTTAGAACACAAAGTTGATGCTTCAATCATAAAATATGAAATGGGAGCACCATATTTCACATTAATGCAAATAAATCATAAATCTGGTATATTGTGTGTAATAATGTCTCCCCATCTGAGCTTTGTGTTGCTGTAATACAACAATAAACACAGAGAGACCTTCGTAGCAACTGTAGAAACCAGAAATGATTCACAGTAATTACCACTGTGGTCTCTTCTTGCAGCGAAACCAAGCCTGACAACTAGTTTATACACAACCCTAATCATTCTGGAATGATTAAGGTTGCTATGTGCATATTTACTACACGACACATATTGCACGGGAATGCTCTTGCTTTAAATATACAGTATGGTGTGTATCTTATTTAAAGTGTTACTTACCTAACTTGAGTCAGAAATATGACACAATATTTGCCCTGTCCATTTGAAGCTATTTTGACTGTGATGCTACAGATGCTTAAAATTAAAATCTTAAAATCTAATACTCTAATTATATTGGAAACATTGGCAACATTTGGCCAATACATGGTTTAGGCTAGTCTGGGCCCATTTATTAACCCATTGTTTCATGGACTTGGAGAGGAACAGCTCTACCTAGCAATGACTTTCATGTGCTAGTTACTTTTTAGTTGTTGGGCAGAGTCACGTCTGTACAGCACGGCTCTCAGACATTGTTACTGGTCCAGAGCACACGTATGGCCAAGTACAGGAGAGGGTGCTATAGAAGCAGACGGGGACCCACTTGCAATTTCTCACTTCGGGATGCTTTCCTCAGGGAAGATATATAGTTAAGCTGATTTTTTTAAACATGTTAAGTTCTAAACAAATAATAACTTATGTCACTCTTTAGTTACAAGTCTATTCAATTACCATATGGAAAAGCAAAAATTGTACTAAATATTTTTTTTATTTTATAGCTTGGAAGGCTACAAAATCTTCAAACAAGTCATGCCCTCAAAATTGTGGACTGTGAAATTAAAGTGTCCCAAATGTGCTTCTTGATGATGTTTGCATTTCTTATGTGCTGGATGCCTTACCCAGTGGTGTCTCTTTTGGTGATGTGTGGTTATGGAAACATGATTACTCCAACAGTAGCCATTGTACCCTCCTTCTTAGCCACATTCAGTACGGCAATAAATCCTGTCATCTACATATTAATGAGCAAAAAGGTACATTTCTCTCTAAAGTATAGCATAAAGTATGTTTGCTTGATTGCTAAACACAACCAAAATTGCTATGGTATATATAAGGTACAATTTGCATGTCTCCAACCTTATTTCACTTGAGAATGAAAGCAATTGTGAAGAAATTTACATTTTATAGCAGTATATGTAATGTTTTTAGAAGGCTATTAACATAATTTATTTACTAAGATGGGCGTTTTGGCTTTAATTATACCACACTTGCCCACTCTCCCAGAATGTCCGGGAGACTCCCGAATTCCACATAGATCTCCTGGACCCGAAGAGCAGGCAATTCTCCACACTCAATATGTCAGAAGGGCCTGAAGGGAAAGGTTGAGACTCAAACTGAAAGAAGGCCTACAACGGAAGTCGGAATGGAAAGTTTATTCCAACTTTTAATGGCACTGGAGTGGATATTTAAGTGCTCCATTCCTGTCACTATACCACCTGTAGTCTCCAGGCATGGTTCCAATAATCCCGCATAACTGCTAAATAAAGCAATGGTTTTCCCAGGTGGAGGTATGGTTTGTTCAAAAGTTATTGCTTGCTATATACAGTATAAGGAAGACATATAAAGTTGTTCTTGATATACTGGCACTAGGGGACTATGTTATTATAAATCATTTTCTTTTTAACCTTGATCGAGAACGAGATATATTGACACCAACAAGTTTGTATATAAGAAAATAATTGGAACGCCATATGCTCTATATTCTGCCCGCATGTTTGTCCTGAACATTTATAAAATATAAGGTAAAATTTAACTATTCTTGACCATGAAATAATTTACCTTCAAGTTCATAATGGATTCATGGTTTTAATACTAGAACCTCAAACACCAAGATCCCAATGTGTCAATCCCAGTTAAGATCTCAAAAGATTTAATGCAAGGACAAATTATTTTGATTCTTGAAGGAATCTTTCCACCAGGTAATCTGATGTCGATCTTGTGTCCAAGAACACACTAAGTGCTGAGACATGCACCTTCAATGTACAACCTTCTTGAAGAAAATCCAGCACCTGAGATATGCTGGCCTGCACTGGAGTAGTCAATCTGGATTTGGACCAAAAGTATAAAGGTTTTCCAAACCCTGTAATACACCATGGAAGGGTTTATTTCTCTTGCTTGCAATAATACCTCAATTACCTTGTCAGAGAGTCCTTTACTTTTGAGCATCAACCACTCAATCTCCACCCATCAAAGAGAGAATCTCCGGCTCCAAGTGAACATTCAGGCCCTGATGCAAAAGATTTGATTGAAGTGGTAGAGGCCAAGGTTGTTCTTGGAGCATATCCCTACTACTGCAAACCACAGCTGGTGAGGCCAAAATGGAGGAATGCTATTTCTTCTATTGCATCTCTCTTGACCTACTTCAGTGTGCATGCAATGAGAGGAACGTAAGCGCATTCACATTGAAAAATTATACAAAATCCCTCACTACACTCACCACTGCCTTACTCAGACAGAAAAAAAGACAACAAAGGAAGGAAGAACACTATATACCTTCCCGGGGGTCTCAAATTGTGTACCTATCTTTACTCAGGTGATTAAGGATTAACCTATTCATTGGAGCTGCCATTGAATCCAAGGAGGAAATATAGATTGTAAGCTAAACTATGACATAGACCAGAGTGACCGATTAATTATATTATCTGTAAAGTGCTATGTAATATGTATGTGCTATATAAATAACTGTTAATATCATTATTACTGAGCAAATCAACTTTATGTCTGCATTGCCGTGCAGTAAAAATGAATGTGTATATTACCAATCATGGTACTTCTGTCCACTCTAATGTTTGATGATATTTTCCTTGTGGAAAATCCCATCACTAGTGGGTAATATAAAAAAAACCTTAGCTGTCTGTGAGAAGAGCTCAACAATGATCCCTTTGAAGGTAACTGGGGCCAAAATCTAGAAACCTGAGTTTGTATTCCATGGTCAAGTGTTTAATTTATTATACATTACATGTGCTCATTTCAACTATAAATGGTCTGCTTGAAACAGTGACAACGTGCTTCTTTCTCTAACCACCAAATCTGTTCAGCTCTCATGAATACAATACACTGAAGAACACACAAATAGCACACTTCCATTGAAATTAAATGTAACTGCTGTTTATACTCCAGCACCACTTCAGAAGTGGTCTCATAGTGCAATATGAAGGTGCACAAAAATTGCTAGTGAATTAACCGATTTATATAGATGGAGCTATAACCATTTTCCAGATTGTTTGTGATAAACAGATTAACATTAAATTATTAACTTTTTATTTTGTAGTTCAGACAAGGTCTTCTGAAACTCTTCTGCTTCAAATGCTTGAGAATCCAAGCAATGGCTGTAAACTTGAGAAAGAAGACAGCTGGAGCAACTGTAAAGGTGTGGAAAGATGGAAATAGATGGAAGAAGAGAGTCGCATTCAGTTCATCCGATCTTAGTTCCATTATAATGACTGGTGAAACTGACACAAAACAGTCAGTTAATGACACCCAAAACATCAATGGAATGAATGTTAAAGTAATATATGTGCAACCACTTTAATTACTTACATCACTACTAAGCAGTAGTTACCATTATCTTAAAAGTAAAACAAATGAAAATATTTAGCAAATGTATTGTGCTCTGTGATGCTTGAACATTATTTCAAGTGTGAACGGTTGAATACAGCTCCACCCCATTATGAAAGGGTGTGCACAATTATGCAGCCAATGTACTGTAGGTATTTTATTTTAATTATTTTTCTTTCAAAATTGTCTATTTGTTTGTCACTTGAATCTTATTGGCTGCAAAGTCACATTAAAGGTGGAAAAAGGTCTCAAATGAATTATCTTGATTTCAAGCTTTACATCACAAACACCTGCAATTTCAATAAGGGTGTGCAGACTTGTTATACTGTACATGTAGAAATAATTTGTATGCATGCAAATAGTACTTTGGTTGGCAGACATATAAACACTTAGGCAGCCATACAGGATAACAAGCATGCAATTAAGCTGTAAGTGACATGTATCAGAATTAAAGGGGCAGAGCTGCCACTTGTCCCTAATATACAAGTGTCTCTTCATGCTATACAAAGTCTCTGTATTTGTTTATGTATTGCTCTAGGTATGTATCTAATGGCAACTACACAGCACCATTTCTCTTATTTTACGTACCAGGTGTTATTCTGTAAAAGTTAAATATATTGAAGGAAAGCTGGTTAAAAGTTGATTATGAGAATATTCAACTGTAATAGCACGATTGTGAGGTACACAGCATGTATGGCTATAGTTCACTCATGTTACTAATATGAGCACGGTGGCTAAGTGGTTAGCACTTCTGTCTTTTACTGGCACTTGGAATTGTTTGCTTCAGGGTGGTGTGCCAACTATGGCTGGTTCCTCCTACCCATTTACTCTAGGCAGCACGGTGGCTTAGTGGCTAGCAGTTGTACCTCACAGCACCAGGGTCATGAGTTCAATTCCCGACCATGGCCTTATCTGTGAGGAGTTTGTATGTTCTCCCCGTGTTTGCGTGGGTTTCCTCCGGGTGCTCCGGTTTCCTCCCACACTCTAAAAACATACTGGTAGGTTAATTGGCTGCTATTAAAATTGACCCCTAGTCTCTCTCTCTCTCTGTGTGTTAGGGAAATTAAACTGTAAGCTCCAATGGGACAGGGACTGATGTGAATGAGTTCTCTGTACAGCGCTGCGGAATCAGTGGCGCTATATAAATAAATGGTGGTGATGATGATGATAGAGGAACCTTCACAGTAGCAAAATGCTCATAAAAACTGTATTGAAATGTTGGCAGCTATTACAAATAATGAACTACCATGATATAAGGTACTAACGGTGTGCACTGGAGTTTACATTACAATATCATTATAGGCCTTTGTAAAATAAATTAATAAAACGTTTTGATGTGTAATAAAATAAACAATAGAGTTATTAAAAGATTATATAAAATGCATTGTGCACAGAAGAACATACATGTTATATAAAACAGTGTCCAAATACACTAACATGGTGATTACAAAGCACATGTACACTTCTGGAGGTCATTCTTTTAATTAAGACTGTAGCTAGTTACATTGCCCTTTGGAGGAGAAAAGTTAAGTCCTATTTGGCAGCTCTTGCATGGCTGTAAGTGCAAGATCAGTAGTAGATGTATTGTCTATAGGCTTTAAAGATCTGCTGTTCGTATAGTTGTACTTCATATGGCTGTGTGTTAAGTCCAGCTCAGGCTGTAGTGGTAAAAAGTCTGGGACATTTCTTTCAAAGAGAAATTCGGATTTTGAACTTGGCAAATCTCGGACATCATACTTCACCTGGTGTATAAAAATGAATAATGTTAACAAAATCAAACTAAAATACATAGGAGCATATTCAGATAGGTTCGGTAATCACGATTACGCACGGCTGCACACTTCCCGTTACCGCAACACCACAGATTTTCATGCGCACCCCATAGGGTTGCAAAGGGAAATCTGTGTTGTTGCAGTACCATATTGGCACTTTATGTGCGCAGCCGCGCGTAATCGCCGGACCTAATTGAATATGCCCCATAGTTAGCAGTGCTAATCATATATATCACACTGCAGCACTTTTAAAAAGTGAAATATTACCTCTTCACTTCATTACAGGCAGCTAAAACTCCTGACACATCTTTGACATGACATATTGTACCTGCTTGGCCTTCCCCGCTGACATTGATATAGGCTTTTTTCTATTCCCAATACTAGCTTGGTTGCCATTTGTACATTCAATATATTTAAATACATTTTGTTGAACAAAGAAACCCTCATATAGAGACACGTAGAGGCACATACACTTTGTATGATTTCAAGGCTCCAAAACATGAGCAACAAACATGAGCCTGCTGTTTAAGACATGCAACTTAAACCATTTCAATCCAAATGTACTTAGTATGACGCCACTTACCGGAGACAGGCTCTTTTTTTCACGTAGGCATGCAGTCTGCAGCTCAGATTTCAGAGTTGCAATATGTTCTTGATGGAAGGTTATCTCTCTTTCCAGAGCAGTTATTTTGGAGTGTACAAATTGATAGATGTCTAAGAAACAACTTATCATATTCTGCAACGACAATAAAAAAAAAAAACAATGTCCAAGTTTACATACAGCATTTGTAACACCATACTTTCTCCAATACTAAACCAAAACTACTGAAAATTAGAATATATACAAAAAATAGATGTTTCTTGAAAATTCAATGAAATATATGAAAGTTAAAGAACCCCTTAGGCTAAAGTTAGCTTCAAAGGAACAAGCAACTAACTGGCACACAAATATACATGCAAAAACAATAAGGAACTGTTTGAATTTAAAGGGGTTAAAATAAACAAACAAAAAAACTCCAAAAAGATAATTAATAGATTGCCCAGGTCAGTAGTGCCTACTAAATTTTTATTTGCGAAGTCCCCTTTTCCTTCTCCTTTCACTGTGCTTGTGTATATGCTAGTGGCAATGATCAAGCAGCTGGGTGGGAGGATGTTGGAGACTGTGGTAGGGAAATAAGTAACAAAGGGAGCACAGACAATTAATGAGTATAAGAGACCTCTTTCAGGACTGTGAATAAGTCCTCTTATTACAGGAGCAGCTGGCTCTCAAGGTCAATATAAGGGGGAAGAATGATTCTACATTTCAAAAAAAACCAAACCTCTATTTACTGTAATCATAATCATTTATTTATATAGCGCCAGCGATTTCCGTAGTGCTTTATAAAAGGGGATAAAACACAAAGATATACAATACTGGGTAATACAGACAAAGAGGTAAGAAGGTCCTGACGCAAGCTTACAATCTAAGGATGCTCAATGAAACCCTTTAAGATATAGAAGATAAAGTCGCATGCATAGGTGAAGATGTTCTAAAAATGCACACTATACTATGATCGCAAAAGATATGTGGCCACTTCATAGACCACATTGCTGAAAGACAAATATACAAAAAGATAGAAGGACTATGATCATCAGATGGCCACACTCGGTCTATGTATCAGCCATATTTTTGGACCTGACAAATAAAATCAGACCACAATGTGATGAACAAGACATGAACATTTTGGCACAAACCGGAACATCTGGCCAACATTTGGTCTAAAACAATTTGTGTCAGTTTTAAAAGAATTGCCCATGTTGAATAATTTAGTAGCCCATACATGCTCTAATGCAAACTCTGTAAATACATTTCTTAAGCATTAGACTTCATTCTGTGCTTTTCAGTAAGGAAGGGAATGTTTTCTTTATTTCTGCTGTCCTTGGATACCAAATAGCTTGATCTCTGCAATGGATACATTTAAACCCAAAGAGCAGTGCTTTGTTGTATCCAAACACAGCAAAAACAAAGAACTTTGCCTGGGAAAATGAAAGGTTGGTAAGGTAAGGGAAAGATCTGCCAGCTCAGAGACCTGCCTAACTAAAACAATAGCTAGGAAAAAAAACAGATTCAGGTCCCAAGCAGATCAAGCTGAATGAAAGGACGGCCTAACATGGTCCTTGCCCTTCAAATAACCCTTTAATATTAGAAGGCAGTGCCAACTGGTGCTGGAAACATACTGTGAGGGCACAAACCTGCACCTTAAGAGTACTCGGGGCTAGGTGTTTTTCCATGACCCTCTGAAGAAAAAGCAGAAAACAAAGCCAAGAAGGATTTCACAAGGGGCATTATCTCAATAACTGGGTTGGCAAGGCTTTTATTCCCAAGAATCATGGCATTAAGAGCCATGCCACCAAAGCCATCTGTGAGGTTTGGACGAAAAAGCAATTATTTCAGCTTGAACCCTTTGTGTTACATTCTGTAGGAGTTGGAGGGACGACAGATGGATTAAAAGAATTGGTCACAGGTCCCATGACATGGCACCACAGAGGGGTAGTGTGTCCTATTTCCTGGGACCCAGATATGCACTAGGCTGCTGATATAGTAGAACCATGTGACCCACTCACTGCAGCATGAGATACTTCCCTCATGGGCTGGGGACTGCAAAGGCACCCCTTATGGTTCAGATAAGCCTCCACTGTGGTTGTTCATCTGGCACTAGTAGCTCAGTCATTAAGGAGCAATATACAGGTGTTCAGTACCAGGTACTAGGCTCTAAGTTCCAGAACACTGATTGGCAACATGGACTCTGAGAAGACCTCATATCCTGGGCATAGTGGTGAATGAAAACTGCTCTCCATCCCAAAAGACTGGCATCCGTAGTGACTACCTGCCCCACTGTAACTGAAATGGGTTTCTGTGACAGGTTAGACTTCTTTTTCAGAATTTAACATATTATTTGTAGTTTAATTTTTTGATTTTTTTTTAAAATAAGATTTTTACTCACCGTAAAATCCATTTCTCTGACTCCATTGGGGGACACTGCGAGACATTGGGGTGTAGTAGTGGGCTCAGGAGTCTTGTCACTTTAACTTGTTAAGTCTTTGCACTCCTCCTCTACTTAACCCCTCCTCTCCTGGGAGATCCTCAGTTTTGAATAACCAAGAGTGAACGTAAAGGAGGTAATATAACCTGGACAGGTCTTAAATTATAAAGAACCATAACCACAGTTTTCACACACAGAACTATATACAGAGCAAGGGAGGGTGCGCAGTGTCCCCCAATGGAGTTAGAGAAATGGATTTTACGGTGAGTAAAAATCTTATTTTCTCTTTCCTGCCATTGGGGGACACTGCGAGACATTGGGGATATACCAAAGCTTCCTCAAGGGTGGGAATGCTCTGGACCAGCTGCACGCATAACCCTGCGACCAAAGCTTGCATCAGCCGACGCAAAGCCCTGAAGTCTGTAAAATGTAGCGAAGGTGTGGACGGAAGACCATGTCGTCGCCCTGCACAACTGCTCCGCAGACGCCCCGTGCCTAGCCGCCCAGGAGGCACCTACTGCCCTAGTAGAATGCGCCTTCAAATTTCCTGGAACGGACAGAGAAGCTGCAACGTAAGCTTCTGGAATCGTGGACGTTATCCACCTGGCAATTGATTGCTTTGAAGCAGGCCAACCTCTCTTGTTGGCGTCATATAAAACAAAAAGATCTCTGGTCTTTCTAACCTGAGATGTACGGTCTACATAAGCCTGTAGAGCTCGTACCACATCCAACTACTGCATGGACCCTTCTAAGGAGTCCTTCTTTGCTCAGAACACAGGCACCACAATCTCCCGATTTAGGTGAAACCTGGAAACCACCTTAGGAACTAAAGATGGCTTAGTACGAAGGACTGCCCTATCAGCGTGGAAATTAAGAAAAGGGGGGTCACAGCAAAGAGCTCCAAGCTCAGACACTCTGCGAGCAGAAGCTATCGCCAACAAAAATATTGTCTTCCACGTAAGATACCTTAAATCTATTGACTCCATTGGTTCAAATGGAGGCCTAGAAAGAGCACGAAGAACCAAATTGAGGTCCCAGGGCTCGACAGGATGGCAAAATGGAGGTTGTATATGTAACACTCCTTGCAAGAAAATCTTAATGTCAGAATAACTTGCAATCTTTTTCTGAAAGAAGACAGAAAGGGCTGATATCTGGCCCTTGAGAGAACCCAGACGAAGACCCCTCTGAACCCCATCCTGTAGAAAATCCAGCACACGAGAGTTTAAATCTAGAGGAATGGAATTTCTTAAACTCACACCACAAAATATATGTCTTCCAGACTCTATAATAGATGGAAGATGACGCAGGCTTTCTGGCCCTAATCATGGTGCTTATAACCTCTTGAGAGAAACCCTTAGCTTTAAGTATTAGGGTTTTAATAGCCAGGCCATCAAAGCCAGCTGATCCAAACCCTGGTAAAGGAACGGACCCTGAGACAGAAGATCTGCCTGCATGGGAAGCTGGAATAGAGGAGCTCCTGCTAATAACAGTAGATCTGAGAACCTCGCTCTGCGTAGCCAAAATGGAGCTATTAGAATAGCGGGAACTTTCTCCCTCTTCAATTTCTTTAGGACCCGCGCAATCATTGGTATGGGAGGAAAAAGATACACCATCTGATATGTCCATGGAACTGACATGGCATCTATTATTTCCGCCCCTGGGTCTCCAGCCCTTGCGCTGTAGCGTGGAACCTGATGGTTCAGCCTGGACGCCATCAGATCTATGTCTGGGCAGCCCCAACGGTCCACCAAAAGGGAGAAGATCTGACTGTTCAAAGCCCATTCCCCGGGATGAAGTGAGTGTCTGCTGAGGAAGTCTGCCTCCCAATTCTCCACCCCCGGAATGTGAATGGCTGAAATCTTGGGCACTTGATGCTCTGCCCAAGACAAAATGCGCCTGGTCTTTCGCATGGCAGCCGCGCTGCGAGTGCCCTCCTGGTGGTTTATGTATGCCACCGTGGTGGCGTTGTCGGACTGAATCTGCAGCGGTTTTCCTCTTAGAAATCTCTGGGCTCCTATCAGAGTATTGTACACTGCTCTGAGCTCTAGGATGTTTATTGGGAGAAGTGATTCTTGAGGGGACCAGAGACCCTGAAGCCTCAGAGTTCCTGTTACACCTCCCCATCCCAACAGACTTGCATCTGTTGTGACTAGAGTCCAAGACCAGGTCTGTAAGGATTGGCCCTTTTCCAGATTGGTTTGGGACATCCACCAGACAAGAGACAGCCTTGTGGGTCTGGACAGACGAATAATCTGTTTGTCCAAATTCTTCTGAGACCCTGACCACTTGAGTAAGATCTCTGCCTGAAGTGGACGGGAATGAAACTGCGCAAAAGGGACTGCTTCGAAAACCGAGACCATTGTCCCCAAGAGTTTCATACAACTGAGGACCGAGACTCTCTTTTTCGCTAGAATGACTCTGGTCCTTTTCCACAGGGCTAAGATTTTTTCCCTTGGAAGGAAAACTCTCAGAGACTGAGTATCGAAGAGCAGGCCCAGGAAACGCATTTGTTGGGCTGGAACAAGAGATGACTTGGGTACATTCAACACCCAGCCGTGACTCTGAAGAATCTGAATGACTGTCTGCACATGGTGGGACAGAAGAACTGCCGATGGTGCCTTCAATAGCAGGTCGTCTAGATAAGGTATGATTGTTATACTCTTCTGGCGCAACAGACTGGCCATGATGGCCATAATCTTGGTAAAGACTCTGGGGGCGGTATCCAGTCCGAAAGGGAGAGCCCTGAACTGGAACTGTGCGTCTCCTACTGCAAACCGAAGGAGACTCTGATGTCCTTCCCATATCGGTACATGCAAGTAGGCATCCTTGACGTCTATGGACGCCAAGAACTCCCCTTTCTCTATCCCTGCTATTACCGAGCGAAGGTATTCCATTCGGAATTTCTGAATAATCAGATGTTTGTTTAAAGACCGAAGATTCAGAATGGGCCGGAAGGACCCATCTGGCTTTGGTACCAGAAACAGGTTCGAGTAAAAACCTAGACCTCTTTCTAGAGGAGGCACATGCATAACAACCTGCGCTGCTAGAAGTCTTTGAATAGCCTCCTGAAGCGCCACCCGTCTGAGGGGACAAGAGGGGTGATGAAGAATCTGTGACCGGGGGGGAGTGGGCAAGGTCTATCACATAGCCCCTGGATACAATCCCTCGCATCCAGAGATCTGCCGTGGATTTCCACCACTGACCCCTGAACTGAAGGAGACGTGCTCCTACTTGATGCTCCCCCTGAACAGCCCTGTCACGCTGAGGTCTTACCTGCTGGGCGAATAGAACCTCTTCTCGCCGCACCTCTGCCTCCTCTGCCTCTAATAGCAGGTGCCCTAGGTGCTGTGTACTGCCCTCTATTAACGGTACCTCCCCCTCGGGAGAAACTCCAAAAGGAACGGAATCTTCCTTGACGGGACCTGTTGGGGACAGTAGGGAGAGCAGTGCTCTTTGCCCCTGTGGTCTCCTGGATGACCCTCTCAAGCTCCGCCCCGGATAGGGTTAGGCCGTCAAAGGGTAAATTCTCGAAAGCCCTTTTAGAGTCTGCATCCACCGACCATGTCCGTAACCATAGGTTACGCCGAGCTGCTACAATAAGAGCGGAGGCCTTAGCATTCACTGACACCGCATCCATAGCTGCGTTTGCCACATACTCTGAGGTCTCCAGTACATGCCCTGCAAGATCTAGGAGTTCTGTACGCAGAGTATTATCTCTAAGCCCTTTATTCAAAGCTTCCATCCATAACTGCACGGCCTTGTTGGCCCAGGCCACAGCCATATTGGGTCTAAACATACTTCCCACAGCAATGTATGCTGAGCGAAGGGCAGAATCACACTTTTTATCTGTGTACTCTTTGAGGGCTATCCGTTCTTGGACAAGAATAGCAGAAGAGGAAGCTAAACGGGCCACCGGGGTATCCACCTTAGGTAATGATTCCCACCTTACCGTGTCCTCAGGTGGCAGAGGATAAAGGGATTTGAATTTCCCTGGCATCATAAATTGTTTACTTGGCCGCTGCCAAGCCTCAGAAATAATCTCCAACTTCTCTGGAGAATGGGGGAAGGTAGCCAACTGTGCTTTAGCTCTTTTAAATAGAGAGACACCAATGGGCGCTGAAGGCTCAGGATCAGCATACCCTAACGTATGCCCGATTCCTAAAATTAAACTATCCACACTAGTGGAAAGTGAGTCAGAGTCATAACGGCATTCCCCTTCCGGGCTCAAATCCACCTCACCTTCCTCTGCCGAGGAGAGATCAGAATCCTGTTCTAGGTCTAGACCTGTGTCAATGACAGCTCTCTTACTCCTCTGGGAAACGGATAATAACCTGTCTTCCCTCTGGGATGACCCCGCCTGTGACGTGGAAGCATTTTCATCAGACTGACTGCCTACAAGTGTAAGTGGGATAGTGTTCTCACGTACCTCTGTTACATGCAGCATAACTGACGTCAGTCTTTCCACAGCTGAAGAGAAGGATTGCAGCCAAGGCGGTTCCACCATTGTAGGGGATGCCCCCTGGACTGGGCTGTCATTCACCTGAGCCTCCGCAGTACATACTGCGCAAAGGGCGTTTCGGTCTGTCTGCCCAACAGAAAGTTTTATGTTACATTTTGAACAGGTAAAATACATTGCAGAAAGCGCAGAGCGACCCTTGCTTTTAGCTGTCCCCTTCTCAGCCATTGTCTTATTTCTAAAAATAATTATAAAAAGAAATGTAGACAAAAAATGAGATTATATAAGAAAAAGTCTCCTGTGCTAGGAAGGCTCTTTAAATTAAGAGCACCACTCCAATAGCAAAAAGACTGTACAGTACTGTCTGTGAAAATTCCTATTAATAACTCACATGACAAATGCATATATATATGTAACACCTCCACAAAACATCAGTCATACAAGCCTGAATAGCAGTTATGTCTGTCGGTAGAGGAGAGGCCAAGCAGAGGATCTGGCCAGCGCTGACACGCTGTTTACTTCAGTGTTCCCACGAGTAGACCCAATCCTGCGCGCGGGGAAGTACAGCCTGGGAGGAGGAAGTTGTCATTACTTCTCCTCCCCTTCCTGCTGCTTCTGCCCGCCCTGCTTGCCTCCGCCTTCAGGCGCCATCCAGACCTCGCAAAAATGGCCACCATGAAGCGCTGGACTCGCGCTGTATCATAAATAATGCCCAGGAGCGCGAGTCCTGAGAAACGGACCAACTGACCTCTAAATGAGTGTGAGCGCCGCTTGTCTCCTCTTTTCTTAGCTGCTCGTTGCCATAGGGGCGAGCGGGGACCTGCCGGCCTCTGAAGCGTCATGGGAGGAGAAGCTGACTACAAACTCACTCCCCTGTCCGCTATCCTGGAGACTGTGGCTTCACATCTATTCTAAGGGTAAATACCGGCAGAAGGTGAAGGTAAGTGAGCCCAGGGCTTCTCTTACCTGCGCTGGGACCCAGAGTGAGCAGAGCTGCGTCCTACTCACTCTCCTGGGTCTTAGGCTGGAGTCCCGCGCTGCACCTAAGGGAAAGAAAAATAAAAACATGTATATCTATAAAGACTAATAGAGTATAGGCAGGAGCCTATACTACAGTGACCTTAGCTCCAAGTCACTTAAAAAAAAAGTGAGGATCTCCCGGGAGAGGAGGGGTTAAGTAGAGGAGGAGTGCAAAGACTTAACAAGCTAAAGTGACAAGACTCCTGAGCCCACTACTACACCCCAATGTCTCGCAGTGTTGCCCAATGGCAGGAAAGAGAAAGAAATTTTTATTGGGTTTTCAAAAACACAAACAGGTTGTAAATGCAAATCAAACACAATAGCATGGTAAGTTGTTGGCAATGGAATACCGACATTATGGCTCCAGGCCATAATGTACTCAAAGACCTTAAAATAGAAAAAAGAAGCGCCGAACCATACATGTAGCTGCTAAGTACCTTCTAACATAAAACACACAGACAAAGACAAAGGGAAAAGGGGGAAAAGGTAACCATTAGGGAAGGGGGGGGGGAATCCAGCAAAATTCCTCACTCGAGACCTTAGTTTAAGGCTCCTCTAGCCCAGGAAAATGCACTTCAGTGAAACCCAACACCTACACGTATGTCCCACCCTACCAAGCTAGTGCTTAGATGCCAAATTGGGCCCTCACCATTCAATTTGTTAATTCTGATATCGGGGACTCTGGTGAATCTAGGAGGTCTAGCCATGGGCACCAAATGGCATAGTAGGTTTCGAAGGAATCTTTGGATGAAAGATTCATCTCCTCCATGATCCTGTAGTGTTCCAATCTATTCGACCAGTCCCGAATACTTGGAGGCGTAGTTGGTCTCCATTTTACTGGGATTACTGGCTTAGCTGCTGAGATTATGAATTTTAAGAGAGATTTTTTAAAGCTTGATATAGACATGTCAACTTTGTTTAGAAGCCAAAATACTGGAGTGTTGGGTATGCTTTGGCCTAGTAACTTCCGCATGATGCTCATCACCCGCGACCAGAATGTTTGCAGCACTGGGCAATCCCACCAGATATGCAATAGAGAACCAGTTGCCTGATTACACCTCCAACATGTGACAGGCACCCCGCAGAAAACGCTCGCCAAGTAGGCCGGGCATCTGTACCACCTAGTGAGTACCTTATAGTGGGTCTCTAGAATTGAAACATTAGGAGAGCACGCATGAGCTGCTTGGAATAGTTTGGACCAGTCAGAATCTTGTAACTCTACTCCTAGATCTCTCTCCCACTCTATAGTAAATTTTGGAGGGGCCACAAATAGATGTTCTACTAAAAGCTTATATATAGTTGAAAGAGAATGCGGAGGACAGGAAGATCTGCAGCACAGAGATTCAAAAACTGTTAAGCACCTAGAAATGTGTTGTCTTGGGAGTCCCAACGATAAGAGATGTTTAATCTGCAGGTATCTCCAGATCTCTAGATTAGGCAGATCCCATTTGGATTGGACCTCTACAAATGACATAACGCCCCCGCATCACCCACCAACTGGCCGACACGATGAATTCCCGCTTGAGCCCATTGTTTGAAAGCTGATGGGGCAATTCCAGGGGGGAACTTTGGATTATTGAATAATGGGGTTAGTGGAGAGATTGGGGAGGAAATACATGTGAGGGTTCTGAGCTTAGACCATTTAGCTAATGTGGGGCCTATGGTAGGATGGGCAATCTTAGGGATACTGGAGAGCCAGAGCAGTGTGGCAGCAGGGGATTCCAGAAAGAATGACTCAATTTCAACCCACTGTTTCAATTCAGCCCTCCCAGACATCTCCATTATTCTGACCAGTATTGCTGCGTCATAGTAAGAGGAGAAGTGCGGAAGTTGTAGGCCTCCTAGATGTCTGCGTCTAAATAATATCTTGTGCTTAAATCTAGGACGTCTTCCACACCATACAAAGTCACGCACTATTCGCTGAATACCCTGAAACCAAGAGTCCGGAACATGAATCGGTAAAGTCTGTATGAGATATAAAAGACGGGGAAGGACATTCATTTTGATTATGTTAACCCGACCCATCCAAGTAAAGTTCTTACTCTGCCACTCCCTTAAATCCCCCCTGAGCTTGCCCAGAAATGGTCTAAAATTGAGGTCATAAAGGCATGAGAGATCACTAGCAAGTATCACCCCTAGATATCTTAATTTTGAAGGGTGCCATATGAAAGGGAAGGCAAGTTTTAACCCCTCCACCACTGAGGTCGGGGTCTTAATATTCAAAGCCACTGATTTACTATAATTAATTTTAAAATTAGAACTTTTGAAATTCTTTGACCAGATTAGGTAAGGAGACAATTGGATTGGTAATAATGGCTAAAAGATCATCTGCGTATAACGCCAGTTTATGTTCCTTCTCGCCAACCTGCAGACCCGAGATATTTGGGTTGGCCCTGATAGCTCTCGCCAAAGCCTCCATGCACAACACAAAAATGAGTGGTGAGAGTGGACACCCCTGCCTAGTGCCGTTACCCATCACAACTGACTCCGACAAGTCCCCATTAATCTTGATCCGAGCCGTAGGCCTTCGGTAAAGTGCTAGGATTCTATGGAGACTCACGGGACCCAGGCCCAAGTGTTCAAGGATCCCTCTCATAAAAGGCCAACTCACGCGATCAAAAGCCTTCTCTGCATCAGTGGACAAAAGCATTGACGCTGTTGCTGAACAAGAGGCCACATGGATCAGATCTATCACCTTGGTGGTGTTGTCCCGTGCCTCCTGACCTGGGACGAAACCCACCTGATCTGAATGAACTATCTCTGGGAATAACATTTTTAGTCTATTTGCAATCAGTTTTGCGTATAACTTAATATCCACGTTAAGCAGAGAGATTGGCCTATAGAAATTTTTAATTTATCATATTTATAATGTGCCATTACCAACTACTCCTACTGTTGCTGTTTGTCCACCAGACACTCAGCGAGTTTTAGTGTAGATAGCGCACCAACTTTGTGGCCCCCTGAGAAGGGGGAAACAGTATGCGCAAGCATGACAAGCGCACACGCACATTGATCAACTGCACATGCGCAGTTACATTAAATAACCCCAATGTGTGTGCGACTCAAGTCGGCACGTACACAGTGAGGCTAGATGCCAGGGGTGATGACATCATCACCCCTGGTCCCCACACACAGCATCCACGTGTGTATGGTGAATTTCCGCACACACCTGGCAGCTGGGGAGGCTGGGCCTGGACTATAAAAGCCAGACCCGGGACTCCCCCTCTCTCTCTGCTGCCTACCTGCCCCTGGACAGCGAGCACACACTACAATACAGAAAAGGAATACAATATATTATAGGAATACACTTTACTATAGGTATACACTACAGAAAATAATAGGAATACACCATACTACAGAAAATATACACTACACTACAGAAAAGGACGTTCCCTACATTGCAGACAAAGAATTGGATCCAGGATACACGGATTTGATAAGTGTCATTGATAATAATATATATTTATATAGCTATATCTGCTGGAAATTGTTGATTTAACTATTTATATACATATAACTGCATAGCTATTGTTTGATATATGTGATAGTTAAATCAATATTATAAATACTGGATGCAAGGATAGTGTAAGGAATAAAGGTGGTGAACCTAGGGTTAATTTTATATTGATATACTATGTTATGTTGAACAATTTTATGATATATCTGTGAACTGTGAATGCAGGGTTTTCTGTGTTAACAGTAAAATTTAACACTTCTTAACGCTGCCGCTAGGCTTATTTTCCTTTCTCGTCGCTCCTCTTCTGTCTCCCCCCTCTACCTAGCCCTTCACTGGCTCCCCATTCCCCTTCAGAATTAATTAATCAAAATTAATAATAATAATAATAATAATAATAATAATAATAATAATAATAAAATACTTTAATTTGAATATATACATAAGTTGTGAGTATTGATTACTTATAAAGAATATATATTGTTAGTACTACTAAAATACAGTGGTTATTAGATAAATAATTCTGTAAAGCATAAGTGTTATTTAGTGTGTTTAAATGACTGAATAAGGCAACATTATTTAAGGAAAAGTGCGAGTTTATAATGAGCGTATATGAGAACAGAATAAGAGGATAGCGTGCGCAACTAAGGCGTAACCACAGGTCCTTTGACTATTTTTCTACAATGGGAATGTGAGTGTCACTACTGTCTTTTACTGTCACTTGGAATAGTTTGTTTCAGGGTGGTGTGTGACTATGGCTGGTTCCTCCTGCCCATTTACTCTGGGCAGCACGGTGGCTCAGTGGTTAGCACTGCCTCACAGCACCGAGGTCATGAGTTCAATTCCCGATCATGGCCTTATCTGTGTGCATGATCTCCCAGTGTTTGCATGGGTTTCCTTCCTGGTGCTCCGATTTCCTCCCACACTTCAAAAACATACTAGTAGGTTAATTGGCTGGCATCAAATTGACCCTAGACTCTCTCTCTGTGCATGTTAGTCCCTGCCCTGGAGTTTAATCTAAATTGTCTAAGTGTGTTCTCTGTACAGCGCTGCGGAATTAGTGGCCCTATATAAATAGCTGATGATGAGGACCAGGACTGCTAGTTAGTAGGCAGAACATTCAAACAGTGCTCTTAGCTAAACACAGGGGAGTCATTGGCCCTAAGGATGTTATAGACTTACATAGTGCTTTTTTGCCCTTCATATATAGTTTTAACCAGCAAAAGGTTGTTTGCTGGTTAAATGGACAGTCCGTTCTTGTTTTTTCCAGTGGCCTACCACGAAGGAGTGCAACAAACCCCATCATCTGTGCTCCACTACAGCTAACAGTGGAAACAACACACACTCAGTTCAACTAGAACCGGATGCATACAATAAATCTTCAATTTTGTCATAACACATGCCATTTTACATATACATTTGTGAGTGTTGTAAGTTCCCAACAGATAAATGCAAGCACATAACAAATAACCTGGCAAGCTGTAAATTCTGCTCTTCCCATGTGTCCTTCCACTTCAAACAATTTAGCTGTTAATTTTGGAAGTTGCAAAGTGAAATCGAGTCGTTTTGCTGCTGCCCACGACAAGGAAGTCTGATCCTTGAACTAAATGATGAAAAAAAAAAAAGATAGAAAGCATGATCAATAACTAACTGGGTAATTTGCAAGAGGCAGTCATTGATCTGTACTCATTATATTAGTTAACAAAGAAAGAAATCTTAAAATCACCACAAAGTGTACACAATACAAATCATACGACTTACGAGTTTGCTTAGCATGTAAATATCTGAACACTGCAAATAGTTGCAATCGCTTTTAAATTATATTTGCTAAAAGTTAAAAACTAAAATCAAAACTTGCCATGAAGTAATTGATTGGTTGAGGGTTTTAACAATTACACAGAGACGTGGTGAAGACCCTGGTTCAAATCTCAGAGTAAGTTCCATTTGAGTTCCTTCTAACTGTGGAGATCATTTCCACACTAGTAAAAATAGGGAGGCACTGTGCAAATATATGCACAATGTACCTATTTACCACAGGGCATATACACATCCACATTACACGATTTAAAGAAGATTTATGCAATTGCTTTACATGAAGATTTTCAGGACTGTAATTTGTCACACGAAGGTGCATGCTTTTAAAAACAATATTTTACTTAAAAGTCCTGCCTACATTTGATTTAGGACATTCTTTCAAATCTACCTAAAACTGCTGGCTGGAGTCTCATTTATTTCTTAAATAAGTTATACGGGGACTTTATGTGTCACATTTCAATTTTCAATGTGCACATATAGATGTACTTCCTTGTAAGGAAAAAAAGCAGAAAAGATGCCTCATAGAATGTAATAGTGAATGCCTAACACCTGCCACCTCAAAGTATATGCATAATTCAGAATGTTTAACATGTACAAAAAGAGGATTTTTACTCACCGTGAAATCAGTTTCTCTTACTACATTGGGGGACACTGCGTTACCTTGGGGTATAGTAGGTGGGACTGGAGTTAGGCACTTATAAACTTGTTTGTTCCCCTGACTCCTCCCCCACTATGCCCCTCCTCTGTAGCGGACTTCAGTTTTGTATAACCAAGCCAGGAAGAGAGAAAAAGCAATTTAGAAAGCAACACCAAAGATACACTACTTTCAGAGCAAGGGAGGGCACGCAGTGTCCCCCAGTGTAGTAAGAGAAACTGATTTTACGGTGAGTAAAAATCCTCTTTTCTCTGTCCTACCACTGGGGGACACTGCGTTACCTTGGGGAGCTACCAAAGCTGTGTCCAAGGGCGGGAATGCTCTGGAACGGCTGTGCGCAATGTTTTGTGTTCAAAACCCTGCATTTGTGAATGCAAAGGCATGCAACAAAGAAACAATATGCAGCAGAAACAGACGCTGCCACTCTGTACAACTGCGCCCTTGAATGACGCTTTTGTGGCGTACAAAAAGCTGCAACCCTCCTGGAAAGTGCACTGTAAAAGTCACTGGAACCTGCAGAGGGGAACAGACAGAATGTTGGTCGTGATGCAGTGGCAAGAGACCACCTAGACCCTGTCCCCCCTACGCTCTTTAGCGTTAGAGAGGCTAAATGGGCATTCAATTCCTAAACAGGAACTGTGCGAACAAGAGCACAAACTATCTCCCGTCGGAGAAACGTTACACAAAAAGAAGAGGCACGAGAATGATGAACTACAATCTCTGTGTCAGTGGAATGCAGGCACTAATTGTCATAACCAATAATGTCTCGTACAACGCGCCACTAAGTTTCTGGTAAAGAAAATGAGGAAGAGCCATACACACTCTCGCCCCAGATCCCCTACGAGATGTGACATCCAAGAGAACAGCCTGCATTGAGCTAACAACTCAATCCACTCAATGATATACAAAGGATCACCATATACACTGATGCAACAGCTTAAGCCACTCAGTGATATCTAATGGAGCACTGATACAGTGCTTAAACCATTCAGAGATAAACAAGGGAGCACTCATTTCATGAGCAAACAGCTTAACTAACTCAGCGATATCTGAGGGAGCACTCATATAGAGAGCTAACAGTTTAACTAATTCAGAGAGTCACCGGAGGCCAAAGCAAGCCTCCTGATGACGAGAACTAGACTCCCTGGAAATCCACAACCAACCAAGGGTGGGCTGAGCATAAAGAAACCACTTAAACAAAACAACCTTCCGCTGAGCTAGACAGAGAGCCACGGAAGCTGCACGCTGAAAGAAGAAGGGCGTAGACCCCATAGAAGCCAGCTGGTAAAGAAAATTCTTTAAAAGATTCCTGAGTGGGACGTGTGAAATTCCAGAAATTTACACCATTGAATATAATTTCTAGCCCAAAGAAAACAGCTGAGAAAGAATCTCTACCGCTGAATTGAAGGTAGCAACCATATCCTTGTAAGGATTCTCTAGCCGAAAAGGTTAGCCATCCGACGCCACAGCGTCAAACCAGATGATGAAAACAAAAAGAGCCGAACTACGAGATGAGGCCGCTCTGAAAACAGGAAAAGAGGGACGACAACACAAGTCCCCTAAAACAGTAGAACACTGCTTTGCGAGACATACGGCAGACCACCAGACTAGCTGGGATGCGCCCCCTCCTAGAAACTCTTGAACTCCCACTAGCAAATAGGAGCTGTGAATCACATCCTAAGTTATAGGGAGACCCAACTTGGCTATGGACAAATCCATTAGATTGAGAGCCGATAGAGAAAACAGGTTAACATGTGAAAAGAACCTGGGCTCCCTCTTAGAGAGCCCAATGACCAAACCAGGAGAGTACAAAGGTATTACCCTGAGGTGACCCACTCTACCTGGTAAAGGATTGATTGCTAAGGCATTCAGCCCTCAATAACAATAATAATAATAAGTTGGTCTAGCTTGGCCCATAGGATGGCACAAGGAACACCCCTCCGACCATACACAGGTCGACCCCTATCCTGCATTAGGATACGGGAATTGCATGAGTGCTACAAATATGCAACAGCACTGCATTTTGAAACCGAATCTCTACAGGTTTTCTGACCCTCTGTAAAAGAAGAACAACTGACTCACTAATAAAAACAATGTGACTAAGCACCACCCGAAAGGTAAATTAGTGAATTAAGGCAAAGGGGTGCTATGCACATCCAAAGCCCTAAAATCAGCCTTCCTTGATAAGAATCTCCCTGTTGAGACATGGGAGATGTTACGAACAAGGAGAGCCAAAGATACAAGTAGAAACTTCGTATCCTATTTTGCAAAACAGAAACTCCTGATACTGAAAGGAAATTCTGCCAGGAGCAATTTGGAACTGTGTAGAAAAGAGATGAGCGTGTTCTTCGGTAGTAAGCTACTGAAAACCCCGAACTAGAAGATAAGGCATAAGCCAACGCTTATAACGTGGTAGAATAAACGAAGAGCTGGGTAGGCTCAAAGTGATCACCTGTGAACCCAATATTGCAACCCTGCTTCTTGCTGAGAGGCTGCAAGTATAATGTTCTGGCTGAAAACGTCTAGCTCAGGGGTAGGGAACCTGTGGCTCTCCAGGTGTTGTGAAACTACAAATCCCAGCATGCCTTGCCACCTCTCTGCTGGTTATCTACTGGCAAAGCATGCTGGGACTTGTAGTTTCACAACACCTGGAGAGCCGCAGGTTGCCTACCCCTGGTCTAGCTGAAAGCTAAGCGTTGGATGTAAAAAATAACTTCCACCTTCGGGGAATGTCCACAAATCAAAGGATGTTTACCTGACTTCCACAGCACATAAACTATAACCACCCCTGTAAGGCTAAGCCTGACTCGGAATGTGGCACCCTGACCTCAAATCAACAGAGAGGATGGAACACGTAAACATCACGGCCTGGTGTCGCTGACATAAAACAAAGAAAGCACACCTACCGCCAGAAGCCTTTGGATACTCATTTGTAATAGTACAAATTGAGAGTTCCGATATTGGAACAAAGTGCTGTAAGCATGTGGCTAACTATAGGTATCATAGCTGAATAGCTGTATGCCTACCAGCTATGATGCTGTTGGCTGAATACAAACCACCCCATTAACCCTTAATGAGAATAAAGGCTAGAGCACTTCTGTCCGAGAGCCGCTAGATAAAACCCGTTAACAGCCCCTGCTCTGCGTAGGAGGACTTCTTTGTCTGCTCCCGCTGGGGACAGCAGAACAAGAGAACAGAGGAGCCACAGGATTGTCACCAACAGGGACCTCCTTTGTATTGACTCTGGAGAGTTATGGGAGGTGAAAAACATAGCCAGTCTAATACTGTCTACCTGGTCTTTGACAAAAGACAGACACCGAGTCTAAGATATGAGGAAAAACATTTTTCCCAACTAGGGTGTAAATGAAAAGGTTGAAAATTGAAAACCAAGGATAGACTGTAAGTCTTGCAAATGCGAAAACTGGGTACAGTTTAAGCTGGGATTATCCACCTCGTAAGTGTAATCAGCAAGAACATTCCTCTTGATAGTAAAACAAGATGGAAATAGACATATCTGGGGAGGAATGAACAACATCCTTATTCTGACTGTGGCAACAGTCCAAGATAAAATCCTCTCCATCTGTGGAAGATGGTGAACAACAGCATCTCTGTGCAGATGGTTTTATACCTGAACAGCGTAATGCCGCTTCTGTGTTAGCGGACAGATATAAGCTGTGTGGGTGCTTAACCAGCACAGTGTAAACGTGTGTAGAAGCATGAAAAAGGGTATACTCACGTACCATTTCAAACTTAAAAATCACCTTAATGTGTTCGGCCACCAGAAGCGACAGTGATTTAGACCATATATATATATATATACACACACACACACACACATTTTTTGAGTATGCCAACCAGCGAGTATTCTACTCCTGGAAGACTCACCTATTGTAACCTGATACAACAGCAAGAAAAAAGACACAGAATAAATCTGTTCTATCTTTTAAACAGGTAATATATATGTGTGCTATTAGGGTTTACGCACACATATGCACAATGCAATACAGACCAACCCGCCTACCACGGGATAACACTGTATATTATTTTTGTGCCACATAAATAATGTAGAGCATATAAAACAGCGTGTTTATTACCCCTAAGGTAATTCCTCAGACATAACGCATATTTGGAAAACTGTATAAAAGTTAACCACAATACTTAGGAATACAGGCTATACGTAGCAAAAGGGATGGCGTATATACACGGAACTCTCTTTACCAGACTTATGGAAAAAGTCCATCCACAGTCACCATATGGAATATTATACAGATATGTATTCCCATATTAATGTACATCTGCCCAAAAAGCAAAATATGTCACCGGAGGATAGGAAACTACCATATTGTCTAATAGGTAATCCTATAATATATACAGCAGTCATAGGGTCCTGAAATAAAGGTCCTGACTGTGTGGCAAACAGGCTGACAATCGTTTAAAAACAGAATTAAAAACAATACTACATTACCCAGTGATGAGAGGCAAAAGTCTGGAACAGCATGCACTTGATGTGTGTGTGCTCCGGATCCAAGATGGCCGCCGTTCGCGCCATTAGGGAGAGAGAGAGGGGGAGGTGCACTCCCCTCTCCTAACATGTCTGCCTCTGCTCACCGCCGCTCAGCCTATATATATATATAATATGGCTGCAGCTGCTGGAAGTGAGAACCGCCGCTCTGCCATGCCCAGGGTGCGTGCGGTCTCACTGACTTCATCGCCTCTACAGAGCGCGATGCTTGTCCTTCTCCCCCGCTGCTGCTCGTTGTCTAGGGGCGGAGGAGGGGGGGAGGCTGCCGGCAAGTCTGGGGGCGGGGAGGAGAGGCAGAGACACCCTCACTCCCGCCCGCCTGATTAAACGTGGCCGCGGCCGTCTATAAGGCCGTTAATAAACATGTCTGCCCCACATAAAGCTGCCTTTAAAGGCACACTTTAAAATAAACAATGGCCCTTTTGCTCGTTTTTTTCTAGGGGTAGACTGCCGGCAGAGGTGCGAGGGAGGCGTGCTGAAGAGCTGCTTACCTGCGCTGGAACTCAGAGTGAAGAAATCCCGGGGACTTTCACTCCTCTGGGTCTTTTCAGTCCAGCGCTGCACCTGAAAAAGGAATAAAAATAAAAACAGGAAAACCTACTGCTAAACTAAGTATAGGCAAGAAGTGACCTTTCTCCAGAAGGCACTTACAACAACTGAAGTCAGCTACAGAGGAGGGGCATAGTGGGGGAGAAGTCAGGGGAACAAACAAGTTTATAAGTGCCTAACTCCAGTCCCACCTACTATACCCCAAGGTAACGCAGTGTCCCCCAGTGGTAGGACAGAAAAAAGGCTCTGCGGCCACTGTACAGGGTTACCTCCAAATACGCCTCCCTAGTTGCACAATCTCGTCCATCAAAACGAACCTATTATTTACCTTTGGGTATAGAATGGGAAACATTACTGTAACCAGCCCACAAGCACCCTCTATACCATTTGGCTTGCCCACATCTTGACATGTGAACAGACGCACATACCGGTAAAAATGGCAACCAAACAAATAGACTGTAAGCTCAATTGGGCAGTGATCCTCTGTCTGAACAATTCTGTGATCTGGCTAATAAAACGTGGACATCCTGGAAGAGCAGGAATACAATATGGTGCTCTGATCCTTGTTGAACTCACCTTAAAAAGAAGGCAGTCTATAAGGTGCTCTACTATTAGGAATTCAACAGTGCTGTATGTGGTAATGCTAAATGTTTGCTGGCAAGTGTTTGGTTAGCTATAGGTTATTCAATCACAATGCCCCCTTGACCATAGCTATTAGAGAGCAACAGAAAAAAGAAAATAGTAAGCTTGATAAAAAAAAAGGTCATGTTTGGATCGAAACACTGTTGGTGAACTTAGGCAAATAAAAAATTTCTTTTACTTTTTAGGGAACAAAAAATGTAACTAGATAGATAAGTAAACTTGTTACAAAAATAAATTTAATTTACTACATAACGACACTAATGAAAATAAATTGCCCTTAGTCTCTCTTGGTCTGTGTGTGTATGTTAGGGGAATTAGATTGTAAGCTCCAATGGGGCAGGGACTGATGTGAATGAGTTCTCTGTACAGCGCTGCGGAATTAGTGGCGCTATATAAATAAATAGATGAAGATGATAATGATTATTTTAGGTACAAGCTTGTGCATACGCAATAAGACAATAGGCTTCAAAACAATTATTTCCAACATTGTTTAATAACTAGTTCGTAATACCAAACACTAAGTTTCTGAATATAAAATCCAACCCAGTAGAGACAATGTAGACAGCACAGTTGTATTTTTACACATACATAGGGCACCAAACACTATGTATAGAACTATTTATTTCAAACAATTTAGGTGTTAGTGTTTACAGGTTCTCTATAAAACAGTGAAGAGCTGTCTAGGCCAGAAAACCCTGCAGTTTCAAGTTGAAAATCAAGCAGGTTTTTTCTACCAGGTAAGGCCACCCATTTAATTTGCAGTAGTTATTACCTTCTGAAAGAGAACTGCAACAGACATCATGTGGTTTATCAGGTCTTCCTTATCCCTAGAAAATAAAATACAGCTTATAAGTCTTACATGCATAATTTGCCACAATTTGCAACAATTTCAGACCTCATATGTCAGTATCCTATGTTATGTTTGTATTTTAATCCTACATGTAGAAAAGCAAGTATGTCAAGCCAACCTTTCTTTTACATTTTATTATAAAATGCACAAAAAAGATGAAACGCATCTAATTACAGTGGTTAAAGCCAGTTAGGAGTTGTGCGTCTAAAGCTGGGTACACACTACACAGTTTTCAACCAATAATCGGCTAAAACAGCCGACATACGACCGCTCGTTCAAAATTCGGGTCAGTGTGTGCAGTGACACGATGGTCGAAAGTCTGCCCAAATGGACGATTGTCGCCTCATTTGGTTGGTCGTACTGTTTAATATTTTCGCTCCAATCTCGTTTCCGCTGTGTAGTGTGTATAAACTGCCGACCGATCCACAACAGTGAGTATGAAATTACAGTCATTGCTCACGACAACATGGCTGTAAAAAGTCGCTAACGTGAGGTCTGCTCGTCCCTTTCTCGTCCTAAACAAGGCTAGTGTGTATGCAGTCCATGGACCGAGCGATCGGACCATCGATCGCATGTAAAATCGCTCGGCATAAAAAGTTGGTCGAAATTTCTGTAGTGTGTACCCAGCTTAAGCCGTATTACATTTATTCACTGGAAGGGGAACAGATCCTGATTGGACTTAGTCACTAAATAGCAGTCACTAGATCAACATTACAGTACAATCAGTACTGACGGTTATTTTTTTCCCCCCTCAAATGAAAAAAAACATGAAAAACATGAAAGCATATAGGTTATCATAAACCAGAATGTGGCTCTATCACAGGACATGAGAAGACAATTGCTGGTAACAATTTGTTTATTAAGTCACAATAATTAGTCACATCCATTAATCAGTTCACTATTATACAGCAACTCTTTTTAATTCTTCCATGGTACATGTGGAAGTACAAAGTCTAAAACCATGTCCATAGCAACATAACACACAATACCCGATGCGAAGAAGGAGGCTTGGCACTTTTGTTCTGTAATATTCCTAATTATGGTTGGAACGATTGACAGGAAAAAAATCTATAAGCTGAATGTTGCCTAGCAGGTAATCTAGACCTTAGCATATGCAGTAGCTTGGCGTACAGTCCCTTACATATATCACCCTATCGTAAGGAATTTGTTGACTCTCCCTTAATCTGTTATTGTGCATGCATGTACTAATTGGAACATACTGGTTTACAGAGCTGGTATACAGTACAAGTTGTCATTTACAATACATGGGGTGGATAACCATGGCACAAGCATTGGCAGAATGTATATTACTTGGGTAAATTAATATACAGAAATGTAGCATGTTAATCCATACTGACTTTTTATGGCACATGCTTCATGTCTATATGCTGTTAATCTTTTTCAATAAACCTAGCATCTGATGTGACCAACAACAGAATCCTTTGTAGAACTACATAAGAAGTGAGCTGCATTCATTTACATGTCCATGGGTGACATTTTTTTTTATATGTCAGTGTTATTACAGTCAGCAGCTGACATATTTCCATTTGTTAAATGTCATTGTCGAAAATCTGTTAACTTACACTTTTTATACGTACCACAATACATAAGGAATAAACGCATCTCTAATCTAGAGTAACAATAAATATATTGTACATTTTCTTCAGTGTGGTTTAAGGTGGTTGCTTACTAAATAGAACTGCATGTAAAACAAGCTTGTTTTGAGTTAAAGCAAATCAAACTTCAATGGATTTCTGGAAAATTATCAGGCCACATTTATATAAAACGTCAGATTATTCTGCCCGAGTGTTAAAATCTAATGTTTCCATGGTAAGTTTTCAAGATTCATCATAAGGCCCATGCAAGATTGTTTTGTTTTAGGTTCCTTTATGCCTCAACATGATAGTACAAACTGATCTCTTGTTTGCTGTATGTGATCTCCCAAAGGTTCCCAAGCTCACTTGGCTGCTACTCGTAGGGCACTCTCTGCATTGTAGATGCTCTCTTCCAGTCGACGCTTGTCCTGCTCCAGCTGTGTCAGCTGTCTGTTCTGCTGACGCAAGGATTGATCTTTTCTCCGCAGCTCCAGCTTTGCCTCAGAGAGACTCTACAAGCAGGAGAGTGGAGAAGACGAAAGCAGTTATGTCAATCTTCCAGCATGACTTCAATATATGCCATGAGCGACTAATCAAATAATAATATACAGTACATGAACTATGAAATTTTGTTTTCAAACTTTCTCAGAAAGCAACTTTATTGTTTACCTTTCAGGTGCATGTTAGTTGAACCTTTTTATATAATTTCTCATTAACACACAACAAATAAAAGGTGAATAAAACAATAACTGCCAACTGATGTTTACAAAATTCTTTAGCTTTTTGCCATTAAAATTATTATTATCGTAGATTTTGAAGGCACCACACTGCTCCGCAGCACCATGCAGTAAGGGAAAAAGAACATACATAATCACAGGGACATGCAAGAAAGACAAAATAAATGCAGACATGGAAACAGAGGACCCTGCTCATTAGAGAGCTTACATTCTATTTATTTCTTTTTTTTAAAATTGCTTATTGAGTTTTTTTTAGGGATACAATAAATAAATGGGAAGAAAGGAAGGGGTGTACAATCGGGACCAATGGTAATCTGATAATAAATATATTTGTATATATATAAGCATTATTCACAAATAAACATATATATAAATCATAAACAACATAGTAAAGAGGAGACATAAAAATTGACACTGTAAGTCCCAATGGGGCAGGGACTGATGTGAATGAGTTCTCTGTACAGCGCTGCGGAATTAGTGGCGCTATATAAATAAATGGTGATGATGATGATGAAGCTCCTTTGGGTGATGATCCTAAGAGTAAAAGTAGGTAATTGAAGGCAATGAGAGAGGAGGGAGGAGGATGGGGGTTGTTAGTAAAGTATAGTAGAGGGATGGAAACTGGAAAGTGTATGAAGGAGTTTGGAGTGTGACTTATTCTATAAGTCTGTTGTGAAACAGGAGGTCCAGGCGTTCCTGGTGGAGGAGAACTAGTGGGAATGGTTATGAATAACACAGGTGATATGTTCTATTTTATGTGTTTGCCAGATTTTCGGAATGAGTGTTTGAATATTGGGTGGTTCTGTCTTCTTCCAATTAAGGACGATTAGGCATCTTGCCGCTACAAGAATGTGTCCAATCAACTTTGTGTATATTTCGGAGTATCAGGGACTCTAAGCGGGAGAAGGTAATAGGGAATATTGTCTGGAAGTCGGATGTAATTTTTTCAATCAGAAGACATACCTCCTTCCAAAAATGTATATTTTGGGGCAAGTCAACCATATGTGGGCCAGGGTGGCTTGCCCTCCACATCCTCTCCAGCATGAAGAAAAAGCATTAGGGTAGATGGCTCTGAGTCTTGTGGGTACTAGGTACCATCTGAATAGGAGTTTGTACGAGTTTTCTTTTAGTTGTGTACAAATGAAGCTTTTAGCAACAGCTTCACGTACTCGGGTCCAATCCTCTCGGCCAAGAACTTCCCCCATGTCCTGCTCCCATCTTAGCTCATGTCTCTTTAGTAGGTTGACTATGCTTAATAAAGAGTGAATAGAATGTTGAAATTAATCCTCTGGAGGGGGACCTACCAAGACAAAAGGATTCGAGTACGGAAGGGAGATGAGGGTTTTTGAATTTTATTTTGTCGTGATAAAAATGGCGAATCTGCAGATATTGGTAAAAAGCTGATGTTGGTATCCCAAAGCGATCTTGGAGAGTAGAGAACTCTGGGAAAAGGGTAGAAGGGACTATGTCATAAAAGAATGAAATGTTATGAGATGTCCATTCTTTAAACTTATTGGGGTCCAGTCCTGGAGTAAATTCTGGGTTGTTCCAAAGAGGGGTCATGCGAGATGGGTCAGATATCAGAGAGATCTTACATTCTAAGTGACAGAGGGCACAGCTGAAACAAGAGGAACAAGTGTGGAAATTGGGACAGTTGTGAGGGTGAATTAGTGTGAGTAGTAGCATCGAGGATAAGGTAAACTCTGAAAAAGAGATGGGTTTTTAGAGTGTCACCACTCCTGACCACTCTTATGCAACACTGAATTCATTTTGTCCTGGGGAAGGGACACCCTACAATGTATCATGTTGAACCTCAGGCCAAAAAACATTGCAGAATTTGAAACAACCAAAATTAAAGTATTAATAAGTTGAAGGAATATGGTTATACTCTAAGGGTTTTAGAAGCATGAACCCTATAAAATGCTATTTATTTTTGCTTCAGCTATGCATATTTTTTCCTTGCCATACATTTTTCCCCATCACCAGGGATTTGTTTCTACAATCTCACTAGAGCAGCACACTCAATAAGACCCATCATTATGATAGCCAGGGTAAGTAGACTAGTGGAAGAAAGCAGACAGCTCTGCTACACACGTCCAGCAACAGCTAGACAAAAGTTAATTTTCCAGATGGGGAAGGATATAGGAATCCAAAAAATAAGCTCAAAAGGGAGCAACTCCTAGGACGAAATCCAGTTTAAGGGTGAACAGTAACGTGGCTGAACGTGACATGCTTTTTTAAGAAAAACCTTAATTTCCAGAACATGACAGTGTGGGGACTTGCCCCTGATGGTTGAGGTAAGTCACAACAGACTGAACCCCGACTTCTCAGCCTCAGAGAAAAGTCCTGGACATTGAAGTCAAGACTGTCCCTTGAAACAGTGGTTTAGGAAAAATAAAATTTTTACTCACTGTAAAATCCATTTCTCTGACTCCATTGGGGACACTGCGAGACATTGGGGTATAGTAGTGGGCTCAGGAGTCTTGTCACTTTAACTGCTAAGTCTTTGGACTCCTCCCCTGCTATGCCCCTCCTCTCCAGAGAGATCCTCAGTTTTGAATAACCAAGAGTGAGCGCAAAGGTGGAAATCTAACCTGGAAAGGTCTTAAACTTATAAAAGAACCATAACCACAGTTTTCACACACAGAACTATATACAGAGCAAGGGAAGGTGCGCAGTGTCCCCCAATGGAGTCAGAGAAATGGATTTTACAGTGAGTAAAAATCCCATTTTCTCTTCCCTGCCATTGGGGGACACTGCAAGACATTAGGGATATACCAAAGCTTCCTCAAGGGTGGGAATGCTCTGGACCAGCTGCACGCATAATCCTGCGACCAAAGCTTGCATCAGCCGATGCAAAGCCTTGAAATCTATTAAAATTTAGTAAATGTGTGGACAGAAGGCCAAGTCGCTTCTCTACACAACTGCTCCACCGACGCCTCGTGTCTAGCCGCCCAGGAGGCACCCACTGCCCTAGTAGAATGTGCCCTTAAGTTTTCCGGAACAGCTAAGGAGGCTGAAATGTAGGCCTCACGAATCGTAGACGTGATCCACCTGGCAATTGACTGCTTTGAAGCAGGCCACCCCCTTTTATTGGCGTCATATAGAATAAAAAGATCTCTGGTTTTTCTGACCTGAGACGTACGGTCTACATAACACCGCAGAGCCCGTACAACATCCAAGTACTGCAAGTCACTTAAAAAAACTGAGGATCTCTCTGGAGAGGAGGGGCATAGCAGGGGAGGAGTCCAAAGACTTAGCAGTTAAAGTGACAAGACTCCTGAGCCCACTACTATACCCCAATGTCTCGCAGTGTCCCCCAACGGCAGGGAAGAGAAATAGATTTCCCCATCTGAGAAGGTTCACTCAGGTAGTATCCACCGGCTGAGTTAATATAAAGACCGGTCTCTCTGAGTGACTTATTGCATAAAACCAGGAGTGTAAGGACAAGCATGAGGATCTGCATGTACGAGAGTGCTTTCCGAGTGAAGAATGTGCTCCCCACCACTTATGCAATACTGATTTCATTTTCTCCAGGGAAAAGGACACCCTACATTGTTTCATGATGAACATAAAGCCCAAAAACACTGCAGAACTTGAAACAACCAAAGAAGTTTTCCCGTTTATGATCCAGCCATGGTATTCCAGGGTCTAGATGGCCAGCTAAAGATGATGAATTGCGAGACCTCTTGGATCAGTTCTTCATAAAAATATCATCCAGAACCCAAAAGGAAATAATGGTTTGTAAAGTTGCAAGAAGGATATTTGATATGCCTAGTTTAAGATGTTGCAAACCTAGGCGTAGGACATGGAAGGAAACCAGATGTTGTAGAAATGCAGATGAGTTCACACTAAACACCTGGGCATGTGCAAGTAGCTAGGAGGACTTGGGGGTATATTTACTAAACTGCGGGTTTGAAAAAGTGGAGATGTTGCCTATAGCAACCAATCAGATTCTAGTTGTCATTTATTTAGTATATTCTACAATGTGACAGCCAGAATCTGATCGGTTGCTATAGGCAACATCTCCACTTTTTCAAACCTGCAGTTTAGTGAATATACCCCATGTTGTTGTTTAAGGACATAGCAATGGACTTTTGCTGTGGCTGTGAAGCCTCAACGGGCTTTCCTCATATGGGAAGAAAGGAACCATTGCATCAAAAATACTACACTTAGGCCGATTTTATAGGAGAAAGGTACGCTTCTCAACTGTAGCATCTTTTAAAAACTTCCCCATTTCAGATTCTAAAACAGCTTTCCCTGAAACTGGACAGTGACATCCAGGAACTTAGCCATGCTACCACCACATAAACCAATAGCCAATAATATAGCCGAGTCCAAAGCTGTGTACTCCATGTAGGAGGATATACACTGACATTCAATTCAAGTTGCATGAGCTCTATTCTAGGTATGCTAGGTTTCTTTAGTCACCCAAGCGGCAGCAAAAGCCTTCTGTAGACCTTCAGATCCCTTATCTGAGGGGTCCTTAATGAACTCTGCAATTGGGAGAAGGACTGGGGTTCTCCATGAAAAGTGAGAGTAGAGGACCCACCAATGTGGAAACTTCCCACACCTCAAAGTCATCCTGGGAAAAAAGAAAAGAAAGAAAAGGTATAAAAGGTATCAGATAGGCTATGTGCCTTACACCAGCTCAGTAAAGGGCAGATGCATAGAGGAAGATGCCCCATGTATTTTTTCTAATTGACTGATTCAGTCTCTGGAAGGCTCATCCAACTAATTATTTTTGGCCCCCTCCTCATTATTATTATTATTATTATATATGAATTTGGCAAATGTGAATATTATTAGTAGTTATTTGATATAAAGTAACTTGCATTTTAGATTTAGTTATGCTTTAAATCAATTAAAAAAACAACAAAAAAACTAAATGTGGAAATCTTAGAAGTTGAACATCTAATGAAATGCAATAAACCTGGTCTGTAAATTGAAAAAGCCTTAATCAAACTTTTTTTTTTTTAATGAAAAAAGATATTGCTTAGATAACTCTATTTTAAATGAACGTGAAGAAAATATTCACCTGAACCGCTTCTGACAAGGTTTGATCTTTTTCAGCTTCCTCCTTTGAGTGTAATCCTATTCTGTAATTAAGTGCCAACATCTGTTGAGATTGTTCATTCAGAAGAATCTGCGCTTCCTGTTCTCGTACCAATGCATTATTCAGTTCTTCAAAGGTAGTTTTAAATTTGTCATACGGAACCACCTTCTGCAAAAACACAACACCATCTAAATTAAGTACTAAAGCTGCAGATTATTTATAGTACAGCAGGGAAAGCAAATGATACCTTCTGATTTACTATACATTGGAAAAAGAAAAAGGCCACCGGTGCTAGGTATTGTAAATTAATTAATAAGCTACCTTTTAAAAAAAAAAACAAAGAAAAAACAAATCAGAGAAAACTCTGTGCTGTTTTCAGGGATTTTTTTGCATTTAACACATACTGTAACTGTTGAGAGAGATCACTACAGTATCTGTGTAGAATTTGGTCAGCATTAAACGATTAAGACAGAATTTCATGCATTTTTCTCTTTAAGCATTTTATTCAATATATTGTTTGTGTGTAATGGCACTAACTGTATGACAGTAACAACTGGCAAAATCACAAATCGTATATTTTTACACCTCACCCCTCCACCTTCACATATATAATTTTAGCACCTTACCAAAATAAAATACAATCAATCAATCTCCAGGAAGAGCCAGAAGAAATATGTTGTTTTGAAATGCCCTAAGGGGAACACTACTATTTTTTCTCTTAATCAAAATACTATGTGTTTGCGATAATTGTCTGCAGAGCATTCTACATAGAATGCTCCGAAGAGCAATCTAATTGCTGGGAACAATGTGTTCTGTTTCTTGGCACAAAAGAACTGTACGGACTTGGGCAAAAACAGTTTAATACCAACTATTTTTCAGATTTTGTTTTTAAGTGTACTACAAAAAATGTACAATTTATACACAAATTAAAATGAGCAGAGACTTTTATGTTTACAGTGAAGATAATGGTGTAGTATGTGCCAAATTCTAAATCTACTAGTCCACCTGATGGAGGCGCACACATAATTTGGCAGTCACCTGTGACCACTGACATTTAAGGGTTTACATTCCTTAGTTTGAAATGTTGATCACCAATTAAAATGTATGTTACAAGAGGCTTATAATACAATAAAACAATTGCATCCGCCTTACAGGCTCCAATCAAACATCCAAAAATATCATAGGGGTGAAGGACTTTTACAAGTGATTTCAGGAACAAACCAGTGCTTTACGTTAAGGGGAAAACATATGTTATAACTGCAGGGTTTTGGGCCAAATACTATTAAATCATGATATTCTATACTCCCATTTAACGTTATTACAAAATTGGGATTGTCTGGATAGGATAGGGATATAAAAGCTTTAAAGCGTTGAATCTGGCATGGCATAATATACAGAATATTGAATTTTAGCTACTCTGTGAGCAAACATTTGATTACATTTTAATAGTGGTAGTATCATATGAGCTGTAAAGAACTCCAGCATTTGCTGCTCTAAGGATTGTATGGACTAATCTCTGCACTTCCTTGGCCAATGCAATCTATGTAATTTGTATGTTCCTTTCACACTTGGCATTTCTAAAAAGCTGGTGTTTTACAGGTCATGTAAATGAATACGTTAAATACATATATATGAAACACGCAGTGTAAACAAGCAAATGTTTTCATGACAACAGAGCTTTTGTACCCAATGTGCTTCATGAACATAATGAAATAATGACAGGAACATTTTGTGCACTTACAGATTGCTGGGACTGTTGGATTTGCTCCTTAAGACTCTCTGGGTTGTCAGTGCTTCTGATAAGCTTGCTGTTTTTCTTCTTAATATCAGACAACTCCAGTCGCAAAGATCGTCTCTCCACTTCTGCTCTATGCAGCCGCTGTGTGAACGCAAGGATTTGTTTTTTCAAAGCTGCCAGGCACTTCTATGAAGAGATCAGAGGAAGGAAATTCAGGCACTTGTGGCTTCTAAAACAAAGACTGTAAGTGGACTATAAATAGAATATATTTGTAAACTATAATACTACATTAGGTAAGTAAAACATGTGGCTAACAAGAAGTCATGTTAGCTCTGAACCTTCACATATAAGTTTCAAAGGTGCAGCATATACCTTAAATTGTGATCCTGAACAATTGGCACAGGATGATGTCACCCATGCTAAACAACAACTACACTGTAAATGGATACATACCTTAATGGAAGTGGTACTGTTAAGGCCCATACTTGATGTTTGGGAGTTGATTTTGTGAAGCCCACGTGCAAGTCTATGAACAAGGGAGTCTGGGTACACAACAATTGAACATCTGTCAAGATCTGCAGTTCTAGTTTCCATCTCCACATACATTTTGTTCATCAGCTTTGAAAAACAATTCCTGGCAGCATCAATAATCTGTTCTGGGGATCCAGAATGTGTGTCTACAGAGGGAAGGTAGGGAAAACAAACAATGTAAAATTGAGTAACTGCAACTAACAAACCTCAACATACAGATGTAGCTTTTAACTCTGAGAATTCTGTCGCCACTGCATAGTGCTTAATGCACAATTTCTCCAGGCCATCCTCAGGCTGGTCAGTGCAGGGCCGGTGCCTTAATGGTGGATGTTCAAATGGGTCTTTGAAATGATTTGCAGCATCTCTGCTCTGAGCAGACAGAACTGTCCATCATCTGCAATCACTCCGCTATTCAGCTGCATGTGTGATTTTACTGCAAGTAATTGACAGATACAATGACTCAGACTGCAAATGCTACCAATTCATTACTTTAAGAAAGAACACAAACATAGTCATTTCATATGCAAAGCACACAACATATGTGCTACGTACGTTTCATCAGACAGGTTTAGTACAAGTGTCATCTGGTGGCAGAAAATGTACAGGGAATTCCAATATTACTTTTGGAATTGCACTTGATGTGATATGATGTGTTTCCATGCAGAGTGAAGACAAATTGATGCATGCTACATGTGTATGTAAGCACTATCCCAATATCACAGCACAATGTTACAAGTTTTAATGATTTCAACTATGTTGTACAATTCTGAAAATGAATTATAAGAGGTGCTATCTAAGCTAAGACAAAGGATTAATTTACTAACATGCAAAAACATGCACTCCACAGTGCATGTGCTACTTCCATACATCATGAGTATATCTTGTGCAAATGCACTTATTTTACAGGTAAGCACAAGGATCTGTATGCGAAGATGGAAATGTTCACATAAGAGTGCAATTATGATAGGATTTTTTTATGGGCACTCAAGCAGGTGCCAGGAATCAGGAGTCATCATAAACAGATAAAGTATGTGTCTAAGATTAATGGTTGCAAAAAAAGTCTTTCTCTGCTCTCTAATGGCCACATGTATTTGGACTACAAGGAGTGGGAACAGTCTACGTTTGCTCAACTCCACTGGTCAAGCAAGCACGTTGGGCCCCCGGACTCACATTGGCAGCAGGAGTCTGGGGGTCTTGGGCTGGGGGACACTGACTCCTCAGGTGTCAGGGTTTCCGGGCGCCATAGCACTTTCTCTTCAGTCTGGGCTCTAGTGGTTTCTGATGTCTGGCACAGTCCACAGAGGTGGGTGGCTTGAAGCACCCAGGTGTGTGGATATCTCGAAAGGGAAGTAGAAGTAGCAGAGCCTAGCCTAGAAACTAACCTCAACTGGTCGCCCCGGGTCACTACAATGGCCCACGCTAGACCAATGGGTGATTAATATATTATTTTAAGTTAACTTACAAATGTATTGCTGTTACACATGTACTTTTATAATCAGAAGCTGTCAATGTGTGCCAAAAATATAGTTAAACTGTTTGATACATTATGTGAGAGGTGGGGCGGGGTCCCAGTCACAGGAGCACTGTACACTTTTCTGAGATTAATGGACATAAATATCTCTCGACTCGACACCTCCGTTCTGCGTCTCTCTTCCACTCTCATCACTTCCTCCCATTCTCGGTTAAAGCACTTTTTTCAGGTTGCACCCACTTTATGGAATTTCCTCCCTCGCACAGTAAGACTTTCCTCTAGTCTTCAAACCTTCAAACGTTCTCTGAAAACCCACCTCTTCTTCAGACAAGCTTACAATATACCTCTACCACCCTCTTAATCTCCCTAGGATACCCTACTACCACCCTCTACACAGCTAGCACAAGACAACAATTCTCTGACCAATGTAGTTGTGTGACTGAGCATACAGCCCACTAAATAGTTTGTAACCTTTGATTCTAGCTGGACAAATATTCAATATGATGTAGCACTTACCCTTGTGTATCAAACAATTGTCCCATAGACCGTAAGCTTGCGAGCAGGGCCCTCTTACCTCTCAGTATGTATGTATTACCCAGTATTGTTTTATTACTGTTTGTTCCCAATTGTAAAGTGCTACGGAATCTGCTGGCGCTATATAAATAAATGTTGTTGATGATGATGATAATAATGTATAGGTATGAGATGTAAATTATAGAACCATATATGTTTAAAAGGCAACACTAGCAGAACTAGTTCTAAAATAAGTGCAATTAGGAGCAGCATACTGAAGATTCCTTTGTGAGATAAGGGGCAGCATCCAGTGATTAAGGTTCTATATGTACTAATACATTGTTTCAGAGTACAAGTTACCTATTTAACAAGCTTTAGTTTATTATTATTAATAAATTACTTAAAAGAGTGTAACTACAGAAATTTGGATTTATAGAAACAAAGATAAGCTAAATTTACCTTTCTGGTTTATAAATGCAAGCAGTTCGGACATTGCACTAATAACAGCAGATAAAAGATCAGCGCTGGTCAGCCATTTCAAAGCTTCTTGACAATGCGTCTGCCCATCATGTGGTCCTAGACATCGGCAATGTAGTAAAAGGTAATTAATATCACATTGTTATCACAACTTTAAAGACATATGTGAACTGTGAAGAAGAGGTAAAGTAACCTAGAGCAACCAGTTATTTGCCTTAATTTTCTAAACTGTACTAGAGAAATGACTATTGGTCACTATGGATTACAGCGCCTTTTCTGCACACAACTTTCATAAGTGCCCCAACTGTATTGCGTTAAGTGCAAATTGATTTTTTACTAATAGTTAAATTGGACTATTTTTAAATATAGGTTAGCAAGCATAAGAAAACTAATTGCTGAATCCTCATCATTCGGGTCATACACAAAGTCAATCAGGAAAACAGCAAGGCATGGAATGAAATAAATACTGCAAAAAGTTGCTTGTATAAAACAAGAGCAGCAAGTAGACTCAATGCCCTCTTGCCCGATTACTAAAGACAAATATGTACAGTCCAAGGGGTGTCTACAGTCCTAACTTTTTAAAAATAATTGAGCACTGAATGTGGTGGTTTTACCTGATGTTTTCTGCTTGGTCTGTGCTCCTCCTGGACACACCAAAATTCTGGGTCCCTTCCTTAAGCCCTCCATCCAGGTAAAAAGAGATCTACTGGATCCACCTAAATGTTGGAGCCTATTAGCTGCCAAAACCACTATGACACCTCGTCGAAACACATGCTTCATGCATCTGAAATGGTTTCTACTTCTCTTGAAATCACTGTCTTTTTTAAATTCATTATCAGACAAAGCTTGTACTAGTTTCCTGATTTCATTCTGAACGTCGACATAAGTGTTCATTCGATCTTGAAGGAGATTTCTCTGAGCAGCTAAAGTACAAGTTCTACTATATAATGGAGTAAACGCTCCAGCCATGAGAGCACAGGCAGCGAGAAGAGATTTATGGTCCTTTTCATTGTTGATTAGCACATTTTTTATGTGCACATTTTCTAGTGCCATCTGATCTTTAGTTTTCTCAAAAATGGAAATCTGGTCTTTGGATTTTTCTGCTAGCCTCTGAAATTTCTGTAATGCAAAAACAAATGCACAATTAAATATCAATTTGGTCATCAAAATGCACTATAAGAACATTTGGTTGGAAATTAAAGCTCATGCCCACTAATCAGTGCCCAGACACAGGGCCGGATTTACCGCTAGGCAACCTAGGCACCTGCCTAGGGCCTAGCGGCTCTCAGGGGGCCCGGATGGGGGGGGGCCAAGAGAAAGGGAAAAAAATAAAAAAATTTTGTGGCCCCTCCCCAGACTCGCGGCACCCGAACCCCCCTCCCCCCCCCCCCCCTGCGAGTATGCAAGACCTCTAGCATAATGCTGGGAACTATTAGGCATATGAAATCTCTCGGGAGGCGGGCTGCATTCTTCTTCTTCATACCTGTCCTCCATCACGTCAGAGGAGCCAGAAAAGCCATAGTTACCGACCAGGAAGTTGTATCATGAGAGTGCTGGTAAAGTCATCTCCACAATCGCGCATAAAAGTCACTATACAAACGATAGAGAACTCATTTTGCATAGACAATATTGCGATGCCCCAGTAATGTAGGCCATCATTAGATGACAACAACTCATAATACCGCTTTCATACTGCCGCCCCAGCAATATCCTGGGTTTTTCAAGCCGGGTTTTTGCCGGGGCTCGGAGCGTCCCAGCTCAGAAAGGAAGTTTTACCTATATGTTGCTGCCAGATTGATGCAATACAGGAGTGAGAACACATGTTTGTTCAGTAATTTTGCTTTCCAGTGATGCATTAGTGAATCCCTGTATCACAGTTCAGCAAGATTAAACCTTTAGATATATTTATTTTATTATATATATATATTGTTTTTTAAGTATGTTAAAGGGGCATTACAATGAAAAAGATTGCTTTAGAAGATAATATATGTTTACAAATTTTTCTATATTAGGTGACCAAGTTTAAAAGCATAATTTGCAGATCCTGAATTGTTTGCTATCTTTTTTTTCTCTGCATTATCTTTATACTGGGAATGTCGTCAAGATTTTTAGTCTAATTCAAGCCATTATTTATCAAATGCTGGAACAATTTATTTGGCCATAAATCTAGGAGCCTAACATGTTTAGGAGAATATTATGAAAATTGACTAAGCTTTATGCTATCCCCCTTAACATACTACATGCAAATGTACGGAGTTGTGTGTGTCTATTTGCATTTTTTCAGCACCTGTCCACACATCAAATATCATTTGAATGCAAATATTTGTATAATGTATGCAAGTTTGCATCATGGAATGATGCAAAGGAACCTACTGGCTATCCACACCTGAAGCAATGCCAATGAGCGTGGCTCCAATCACAGGGGAGAATATCAAACCTTTCATCAGCAGCTGCAGTGTTTGTGAAGCACCTGCTATGATAATGGCAGTTCATAGCCAAACAATTCAAATACTGCCATGTCCAGATGGATTTCTCTATGATTGGAAATTCATTAGTAATGCAAACCGGTGCTGGTGCTGAAGGTTTTGGTCAGGCTCTGGTATCACCAGGGTTGTGTCTAGAAAAATTCCACAGTGTACCGTACATTGAGTGCCACGGACAAGGAACCTACAAATATTATGCCTATACTAACAGTTTTTGCCATGCTACCATAGAGAAGAATGAAATATTTAAGAAACCTACTCCCTCAACTCTCAAAGACGGAGATCTGCAAACCCATGTGAGCCGGTGTCAAGTATGCATGAGAAGGATTTAATGGCCTAGAGCGGCGGTTCCCAAAGTTTGCAGCCGCGGTGCTGTCACTGGGGTGCCGCGGGCCAGCCATAGAAAAAACAAAGAACACAAAAACTTACCAATCCGCGCGGCCCCGGGACCCAGCATCCTCCTCTCTCACGCAGCTTGTCACTGATGTCGATTGGTACGTTTTTGTGTTCTTTGTTTTTTCTATGGCTGCCGCGGGGCAGAGGGGCCAAAATGAGAGGGAGCGTGACAGAGGGCAGAGGAGGGGACAGCGTGAGAGAGGGCAGAGGAGGGGGACAGCGTGAGAGAGGGACAGTAATGAGGGGCCACAGTGTGATGCAGTGTAATGATAAAGGAGAGCACAATGTGATGAGAGGGACAGTAATGAGGGGCCGCAGTGTGATGCAGTGTAATGATAAAGGAGGGCACAGTGTGATGAGAGGGACAGTAATGAGGGGCCACAGTGTGATGTAGTGTAATGATAAAGGAGAGCACAGTGTGATGAGAGGGACAGTAATGAGGGGCCGCATGGTGATGCAGGAGGAGCAGCGTGATGTGCAGCGGCGCATAGCTTACCCTTCTACTTAACTATAGGGGTATATGCTATGCTAAAAAAAATATAGTGCTATGGAATAGTTCAGGGAGGGGTGGGGGGGGGCCCAAACCAATATTTGCCTAGGGCCCCGTGAGGTCTAGATCCGGCTCTGCCCAGACATTCAATCACAGTCCTTTTCTAAGTGCTCCTGGTAGAAATGGCTGAAAAAGAAACCAGGCTAAATCTTTGTTACAATGGATGGCGCCCACCATTCTGCTAGAAGGTTTTTGTTTTGTTTATTCAAAAACACAAAACAAAAAAAAACAACTCTAGAGATGGCCATCACTAATGTATTAGAGCTGGCCTTACACGGCCCTACTTCATCATCTATGTTAGAACTGAATGCAGTTCAACCTTACTGCTGCAAGGACACGAAGAGTGCGCCATCTCCTGGCATAACAGGAACTGACATGTAACAGTCTGTAGAGAACATAACTGCTGTAAAATCAAATGAAGACTTGAACAAGGGAAACTTCTTGTTAAGAGCCAGTATAGGCAACATAACGTGTCATGTGGTTGAAAAGTTCCCGAGAGAGCACAGACAATGGCTGCCATCACTGTACACGTGTAAAAGTATGAATATTACAGTTCTGTAATGGCTAAAAAAAAAGTACAAAAAAATTTGTTGAAGTGAAGTATACTTTCATTTCAGAACAACTCAGACAATGTTTTAAATGATGTTCACCAAATTCCGTCATATTTTTTGCCCATATTTCCAGTCACTGAATTCGATTCATACATTAAATGTACTGTTAGCAGCAGTGGCTCCTTTATATATCATCCTTTTTATGACACAAAAAAAAAAAAGCATAGTGATAGAATATTGCCTTGAACTCAGTATATGTAGCATAGCACCACTAGTGTCGAGAAAGCTCACACTAGCTGTTACGACAAGAAAATTTGAAACTGCAGGAGTTGCAATCGCACAAAAGTTGTAAGCCACACCCACTTATAACATCTTATTGTATAATATACACTATCTTGTCCTCTCCAATTACTCAACATCAGCCAATTTGAAATATCCATTTACTACGGAGTTAATAAGGCATTTTACTCTATATATACAGCTCACAAGGAACACCATTATCCTCTAAGTGACAGAGTAATAAACTACACACAAACTGCCAATAATAATCAAGATAAAGCAATGCAACGCTCTTGTACCTGTGCCCTTGCATGAACCTCCCTAAGAAGAGCAGAGTAATGTTCTTCTAAATCCTTATTCTTTTTCTGCCAGGAACTTTGCTGTGCTTTCATTTGCTCAGCTAGCTTCTTATGCAGGACTTCATGGTTCTGCTTCAGATCTCTCATCACATCAGCCTTGTTCTTGCAAGCATATTCTAAATTAGACACCTAATCAAAGAGAAAGAACCAAGAAATTCAACAAATCTTCATAGCAGGTCGAAACATTTTAAGATTTCTGTCTATTTGGAAAACACATCTACTTTCAACTTACTTAATTTTTTTTTGTTTTTTTAATATTTAAATGGCACGGATGAAAAGCTAGTTTAATCAAAAGGACAAGTGTTATCAATTCACTGATGCATAGCTCAGGGAGATAGTCGTGTAGCACTAAATGAAAGCGAGTTGAACACAATTTACTGTACCTTTTCATTAGCTCGGTTCAGATCGGAGGCCAGGACATCTACATTTTCTTGCAAGACAACACAGAGTTCTGGCCAAGAAAAATTATCAAGCATGCACTCCGGTTGTTTTATGAGCACACAACCCGCTACCAGGCGCTGGTATAAACGATGCAGGAAAGTTAACTTCTCCTGAAAAACAAAAATATTATGTAACCTTTTCAATTCATAATAAAAAAACCAATAGTCTGCTAAAAAAAAGGTGTGAAAAAACATCCATTCAATCTCAGATACGTGCACACCAAAACATGTTCATGTCCATAAAACATTTCCATTTAATGATCTTTGATACACACACAGTAGTAAGTTACAACAGCAGCGTTAGGCACACTAGACAATTTTAATTTTATTAGTGAATACCTCTTTATCCTTCTGGAATCCCCTGGTTATCTTGTGGTTTTCACTTTCAGACTCTAACACTCGCCGTCTCTCTATCTCCCAGGCATCTTTTGCTTTCTCCAGTTCACTCTGCATTCGGGCAATTTGAGACTCTCTCTCGGCACAATTTGAGCTCAGGCGGTGTAACTCCTTCTCAAAAATCACCTGCTCATTCTAAGTGTCCCAAAGAACAGAGAAAATGAGAATAAAAACATAACCTGGACATGGCCCACCACAGATAAGGATTATACACTTTATGAAATGACATAAAGACAACAAGTGTACAAGTTTTTTATGGTGGCTTACTAGCAAGTGTGAAAGTCACTTTTCCATATTTAAAGACGACTGCCTTCTGTTTAGTTCTATCAAAATCAAATGGGAATCTTTTTACTTGCAGTAACCCAAATGGAAATTTCAATCATGTCCTCTGCTCCTTTGCACAACTGCAGGAGACATTTCAATCCCTTCAACGAATTGTTATAAATACCTGCAGTTGTGCCACTGGATCAATGACCTCCTTCACCACAACTGCTCTCTTAGTTTGCTCCCACCACAGCTTAATGCTAAATTGACTAAGGGTGATAATAAAAGTGGCATTATTTATTGGTACCAACACTTGCCACTTGTGTCGGATTTACCCAAGCTATCCCCCCAGCCCGAATGGGAATCAGATCTTCATATTTCTCTATCCCGGGACCAATGGGAAATTACTTATACTAATCTACAAAAAATGTCCAAATGTATAATCATCTGGAAAGATTACTAAAACTACTGTATAGACTTTATCTTACGCCGGCTAGATTGCATATAATCTGCTCTGCACACTGCAGGTTCTGTTGGCGTGAGGTGGGAGACATTTTCCCTGTATTTCGGTCCTGCCCTATTATTCAGCCATTTCGGTGAGTTTTTTTGCCCTGGCGCATAAGGTTACTAAGATTTTGTTAACCCCCTCCCCGATCGTGGCCTTTTTTCATTTATACCCGGAACAGATCACAAAACATAATAGGTACATATGGGGTCACATCCTCAATGCCGCCTGAGCGGCAAATGTAAAACTTTGGAAACAAGCCTTCCTCCTACTATTCAAAAAATTGTTGCTAAAATCAAATTTAGTTTGAAATGGAGACATTGGGCACCTCCTACTCCATGGCAGCTTTTGTACCCCTTCCCTTCTTTACGTATTGTTGCTCCAGCCCTGCAGTACTCGCAAAATATATATATACCTCAAGATTTGTACACAGAGATTGTATCATCTGTTTGGATGACTTCAGTTCTTCTTTCATCACTGCACAGACATGTTCTTTTGTTTCTAGCTGTTTGAAGACAACAAACAATGTAATATTAATGTATGCATAAAAGATCACCTAACTTTTCACATTGCCTTAACACAAACATTTTATACCTTGCCCAGGTTTCATATCTGATTTGATACATTTTATAGCTCATAGTCAGAACTATAAACAACACTTTGGGTCCATATTTACATTGGAGAAAAGGGTAATTTTACATATTGTATTTACAAGATAAAGTAGTTATGATTTATACCACACATTGAACTCTTACTTACAAGGCTGTATTTTGATAAAAACATCTTCCCAAATTTTGGTTCACTAAAAACACTTCATGATATTCTTTCAGGATTGGACAGTGACCCAGCAACCAGTGAATGAAACGGTTCAAGGACACCTGCCCCAATGAGTGAATCTAAGCACAATAACTGTCTGCACAAAGGACATTGACAACAACATGGCATGTAGCCTAGAAATGATCACAATACCAATGACATTGCTTATATTCAATTAGCTTACTTTGAATACAAAGCTTACTTTGGCATACAAAAAACAGTGGTATTTTTTAGTTTATTGGACTTAAAATAAGGACAATTTGATGGCTAAAAGATTTTAGGGGCAAATCTCCAAAACATCTGTGTCTCCAGTGTATTTAAGTGAAAAAATGTTTTAAAAAAAAAAAGGTTTGTATAATGTCAATATCAATCCAGCTACAGAACAAATACATGTTGGCAATTAATTAACCAAAGAACTCATTTAGTCATTAACCAGCTAAGCTAACAGTTAACCACCTTCCCAGATCTCTGAATTATCCTTCTTAAAATAACCCTCCACCAGTTAAAGTTGGATGTTTAAAACATTTTTTAAAAATGAAGATTTAGGGAAGAAGTATGCATGGACAAATTCTATCTATCTATCTATTTGCTGTTGAATAGGGTTCAGAAACAAGTTATACTGAAGTAAGTGACAACCTCATTCTTTACCTACAGAAACTATTGTAACTTTACATGACAGTAACCATAGAATTTAACAACTTCCCAGATATTAACCCAATTGTGGGTATGAATGTAGTCCTCAGAAAATACTGCAAACATAATGCAGCCCCAAGACTATTATGATGTTGTGCGTATGAATCTTACATAGAGGTGTCAGACTCTTTCAGTTTAAGAGGAACCTCCCATCGCCACACAGGGTGAGGAGTAAAGACGGGTACAAGTATCGTGTAAGATCACACAGTTCACAAGCGTTTGTTCAGGTACTGCAAGAGTGTATGCACTCCCACTATCATGTTTTATTACTCTAAAACTACTTATATTTTTATGTTTGCAAAGTAAATATACCCAATCACTGGAAGTTAAAATACACAAATCTGCATTTTGCCAAAGTCACTATCATGCAAAACTCACTATGATATTTCATATAAGACATCAATTACTTTTGCATAATGCAATTTTCCCCCTTAACTCTTCTTCTTTATCACATTTATTAACTAGCAGTTGCCTCCAATGGCCTAAAGTACTCTTGGATTTGATCTGATATAACACTTTATGCAGCCAAAATTCACATAAGTATTTTTAACCATGTTTGAAAACTTGTGATCCTTTTCTAAGTAAAGAAATATTTCATTCACCAATTGGTAAGTAAGCGATTAAAATGGTATGTAATGGATTTTCACAAAAATATGGCAGTGTGATTAAAAGAGCTATTTCACAAGTAAGGACTTAATCCAGTAAGTTGTGGTGATTTTAATTAGGCTACATCATTTTTCAGTGGAGTATGCCTTTAAAATGCTTTTGATGGTCTAGATACAGCAACAACAACAGGTTGCAGACATTCCACAAAGTAAAATGAGCGCAGCATCATGACAAAATATTGCAGAAATTATCATGTGCTAAGTGTTCATAATTAGCGCTGCACGGCCCTATCGGCGCGACAAGTCAGAAGATTAAAGCATTTGAGGACAGAATATGCCACATACACTAACACGCCTGGCATCCAGATAAGGTTCTCTCCACCTTGCAATCTACACTTTCCAATACACAAAAGAAGACAGACTAGATCAGTGGTCGTCAAACTGGTCAATATCGCTCATTAGTGTGCGATACAGCTTTCATGGTGGGCGGTGCGGTTTTTAGCAATGTTCCACATTGCTAAAAGTTTGAAACAAGAGCGTTAGGCTCCGTTTCCATGGCAGCCCAATCCCCGGTGGTCTAGTGGTAGGAAGAAGTGGCACAGGAATCCGGTGTCTGAAATGCGCTACTGCGCATGCTCCTAAAACCGGAAGTGCGGCTTTCGCGCTTAGTCTTTCATTAGTGCCCGCGGTGAACAGCCGCATCTAGTAGCTGCTGTGTACATATTCCTTAAATCTGGGATTAACCCTAATTTATGGTTTTAGGAGAATTTCCCCTTAACCAGAGATAGTCATAGGTACAGACTGGAGGCAACTAATCAGTATTTTATACTTAATACTTATATTTGATATAAGTATAAGAGAGCCTGTCCACCACAACAAGTGTATCCCGCACAGATGTGCAGAGACTGTGTCACAGAGTGTTACACAGCTTACAAACAACCAGCATGTTTATTTGTGTATACAGTAACCTGTATATTCAAGACTGCAGCAATTGATTTTTTTTGCAAATAGGCTTTTGCAAGTAGCTGCTGCTTATATAGTTAAATACAATAACGCTCCCCTCTAAAAATGACTTTGTATTTATGCGGCACCGGTGGACGGTAAGAATATTTTACCATCAACAAAGATACAAAAGTGGGCAGTAGGTATTAAAAGGTTGAAGACCCCTGGAATAGGTGTTTTTTTTTCTGCCATCAAATTTTGTTTCTATATTGTAACCCTTTGTTACATACAATTTTATATAACCGAATAAAAAAAATATAAAAAACACAACTTTTATTTAAGTGCACAATATTCTTAGCAAAACAGAAGCATAAAGCAAAACAAATAAACAGATATCCAGGTCAAAAATGTGACTAAACCTGTAGTGAATTCATTTAATTCAGTACTTTAGGCCATGTCTGAATAAAAATCGATGACAGGAGTGAATTCTTTTTCTTGTACTGAAAAGCTGTCAAGTCTCAATTCCCAGACCCCAGACCTTTGAAATAAGCTGAACTACAGTAGGCCAGAGGCGAGTTGTTTGGAGCCAAAAAGTGGCAATGTTACCTCATTAGACGTGCTTTCCAGCGTGTTCTGGTAATCTGTCAAGGTACCTCTCAAAGCCTCAAGAACAGCAGGGCCAGCAGGTTTACATTTATCATTGTAGGTCCCTGAAGAATACAAGTGCAATAATAAAATATAGACAAGGAGTAACTAATGTTTAATTAAAAAGATAATTTGTACAGGGTGCTGACAAGACGCATCAAGTCCAAATTAGTAATATTGTTTATAAAGAAATGTATTTCATTTATAAAATGTTTTACCAGGAAGTAATACAGTCATATTGCTTTCGTTTATAAGTAAGATATCTCCTGAGCATTCACAGTTGTAATTAAGAAGAGAGAGATAAATCAGTCACGTTACTGATAGATTCAATTCTGAAAAAAAACAACCACACGTGACTTGCTTATACATTACCTGCAACTAAAGGCACCTCCTCTGGAAGTGAACAGCGCATTGTGAGGATTATTTAACATTTAAATATGTCATTTATTTTCTATTTTGTGTGGATATACCAGGAATGTGATCTTTTATTCTCGAGGCTTAGTATTGTCGAAGTCAGCAAATTGGATAAAGTAATTTCAACTAAAATCTAGCAAACTTGGTTGTCTTTGTCTGAAAAGATGCGTATGGTACGCATCGACGTACAAGGGCACGCTACGGCGTGAAAGGGCGTACGCATCCACTACACGTGGCAGAAACAGTAATTGGACTTTTACCATACATTCGCACAAACACGCATACTTATAAAATAGTACACATTAATGGTAGTTGCAACACATAGTCAGTTATGTCGAAATATAGTAGTATTTATATGTTATATCAGAGTTACATGCATATTAGTGAAATACACGGAACAGGTTGAAGGAATCACATCATGAGTGGTATCATAATGAACCTTGTTACATATCCTACTGTTTGGTTCACACTGTGAGGGAATCGCAGAGTGCATACACAAGTTATGAATGATAGGGAATTATGAACTACTTAAGACTAAGGAATCCTGGCGGGAAGAGCAGAGCATACCCCCTGGAGAGGTGACCCCCCTCCTTTGGATTCCTTAGGATGAACCAGCCAATGATTGACAACCCCTTGGACATTCCTGAGACCTGGACCAATAGATGCAAGCTATACCATCTTCATTGTATTACTATATTTGATTGTGTATATAAGCAGCAGCTTGTGATCCAGAGTGCAGACATCTTGTCCCCAGACTTCAGGATTGAATGACTGCACTGGATCCAGAGCGCCTGCGATAAGTAACGGCTGTATTTACTATTACTTCGCTTGAGCATATTATTCTACTTATTGCGAATAAATCTTTGTGCTTTGGAAACACAAATCGAGGTTCGACAATCGTTATTGGTTAGCGACAAAACGCACATAACAATTTGGGGGTTCGTAATCTTTGGAGGTTTCGTTGCCGATGATACGCAAGACCAACGGATTTCGGTTACTCAACAAAGGGTGGAGACGCGTCATAAACGGGTAAGAACGCATGGTGTTCAAAACCTGAATTTTATTCTGTGTTGCGAAACCGAATGTCCGTTTTGCATTATCTAGGGCACGCTAACTAGAACCTAGGGACAAAAGAGAAAACGGTTTCTTTTTTCTGTCATTGTGCGTTTTAACTGTATTGCATTGCTTAGCGTATGTGTATTTTCTGCTGTGCGTACGCAAACTTCCGGTAGATTTGCCACAATGGTTAAACAATCGTCTTGATAGTTATTATATGTGCATAATATAATTACTTGTGAAAACCTCTGGGACATTATTACTATTGTTGGGAATTCTTTTATTTTCTGCGCAGAAAAGGTGTATGTCGTGTGATTTGTTGACTTTGAATACACTAAGGTTTTATCTATTGCAAAATAGAGTGTCAGTTGCTGTTTGACGAGGCAGGTGCCCAACTGGTGTACGGTATACAAGGCAGGTATACCAGGGGGGCGGAAACTGAATAAGTTTTCGCGACGGGCACCCAAGGGTAATCGCATCGCTTACGGATTAGCTTTAAGCGTTGCGATTGCACGGCAAGGAAAGCCGTGATTGTGACTTGGGAGTAACGGGGAGGAATTAAGTTGGTAAGGCTGGTAATTGACTTTACCGGATGCTACCAGTTGTAATAAACTCAACAGATTTTTGTTGGAGAGTCAGGGGTGATCAGGAAGCTGATAACCCTTATGTCCGCATTGATATTTCTGTATTAGGGGTCCTTGTTTAATACAAGAGGAAGCGAGTGGACGCGGCTTGTAGCAAATACGTCCACAGGCCGGTAAAATAACTCTAGCGGTAGTGTTGAAAATTAGTGGCTGAATATTGTGTTATTTCTGGAACCCTATTTTGTGGCAGGATATTGTGATATTTCTGGGACCCTATTGTTCAATATGGGTGCTAAGCAAACACTAGAGAAGGCCAAGGTACTGCCTAAGGAAGGTCCTATTGATTCAGCGAGATTTCTCATGTGTAAGAAATATGGTGCATACACAACTGCGTATTGCGACACATGGGTCAAGATGACCAAAGATTGTGATAGGCCTTTCCCAACAATAGGGAGTTTTAATGCAGAGATACTAAATACTGTAAAAGATAAAGTATGGTTGATTACCTCAACGAAAGTGAGGAATAAACATAATGATTGTTTAAAATTGTGGCAGATGGAAGGTAACACGTGGCAGAGCAGCGAATGCAAAGCGGAAGTAGGAGTGGCTAAAATCGCCCGCACAACGGAAGTAACCGTCGAGAAGCGTGGCGAACTCAGCGCAAGCGCGCCCCCGCCACCTTATGTGGCGGGAGGGGTAAGTACAGCCGTTGTTAAAACTGAAAATAGAAACATTGCTAAGTTGTAGTCCGTTTTAAGCCAGTTTAAATCAAGTGTATCTGAAAATGAAGATGAACCCACTGTGATTTTGGCCATTGCCCATGCCGTTAGTGTACTAGAGGCTCAGCGCAAGTATGAGAAAATGGCTGAGCTAGGTGAAAGTAGCGTGATCACTAGGAGTGAAAGCGTTCTAAATCTAGAACCAGCAAATCCTGTAGTGTCCCCTGAAGTCAGTGTACCAGAGGGTGCGTTCCCAGTCCGCACAATATCAGTTCCCAATGGGAAACCGGATAAGGATGGTGTAGTTCCTTTAAGAAATGTTACAATGCATTGTCCCTAGACTAGATCAGAATTACGCTCCATTATGACTGAATTCCCAGATCCTAGAAAGGAGTTAGCTAAATGTCAGAAATTTGTTAAAGACTTAGGAAACGCCCATGAACCAACCAATAAGGATTGGCGTGTAGTGTTGAGGGCGTGTCTTACTCCCAATACTAACATACAAAAATGTTTTGAAGATTGTTTGTTGGAGGAAGATGACACCTTGACTGATGAGGTTAACCAAAAGAATATAGAAAGAATTGTCAAACACTTAGCCATATATTTTCCAGTAGTGGTAAATTGGAGTAAGATTTTCACCATAAAACAAAAAGACAGTGAAACTGCAGCGGATTATTTTGGTAGAGCTCTTGCATCAATGACACAGTTTACGGGGATATCAGATATAAGGGAGAACCCACATCATAGGGAAGTAGCGGCAACAGTACTGATGGATGGTTTAAAGGAAAATCTAAAAACAAGAGTACAAACCTCAACCCCTGGTTAGAGAGGCAGCACAGTAGATTCTCTTAGAGAAGTTGCTGTGGAACATGACAAAAATAACTTTAGGAAAAGGGAAGAAAAGAGTGACAAGTTGATGACGGTGAGTATACAGGCATTAGGGGAAATGCATACACGACCACCAGCATATAACCCACATAACGGGAAACACAGAATGTTCAGATGTTACAATTACAAAGAAGAAGGACATATGAGAAAAGATTGTACAAAGGGAAGGTATAATCCTAATGAAGGTTCACATAGATATCCTCCAAGGAGGGATTCACATAGACTAGAAGACTCACATTTACCCGCGCTTATTACAGCAGCAAATGCTGCGTGGGAAATCAATAGTCAGCGCTAGGGGTCAGGTCATACCTGTAGTCTACAGCCAGTGAGGTTAACTGAGAGTCAGAGTGAAGAACCAAAAATGATAGTTGACATAGCTGGTAGGAAACAAACTTTTCTTGTAGATACAGGGGCGGCTCGATCTGTGATAACCTCTCCTTTCAATCTACAGGTGACCAGTAAAACTATTCCAGCTATGGGGGTAACGGGAAAAGTGTTACATTATCCTCTAACTAAACCTGCTGAAGTTACTATTGGGCCTCTGCATACTAAGCATTCGTTTCTCTTGGCTGCAGCGGCTCCTACTAACTTGCTAGGGAGAGACTTGTTATGTAAAATGGGATGTGTCATATACTGTACTTCTGATGGTGTGTTCTTAGATATACCGGAGAAGGTCGCACATGAAAAACAGGATATATTGGACACCCCTCAAAGGTTAATGTTACACTCTCCTGTTATAGAACAAAGTCCATCTCAAGTAAAGGGGATGTTGCTGGAAATACCAGGTTCCCTATGGACCAGAGATGGACAGGACACTGGACTGATGGCAAACGTAGCCCCTGTCATGGTCAATCTAAAAAGTGATAGGATAGCTCCAAAAATCCCACAGTATCCATTAAAACCGGAGGTGGAACTAGGGGTATATCCTGTTATTGAGAGGCTGTTACAACAAGGGATTTTAATTCGTACAGCAAATAGTCCCATTTTCCCTGTGAAGAAGAATGGGGGGAGGGGCTATAGATTAGTCCAGGACTTAAGGGGAATTAACAAAGTTGTTGAGAGCCAATTCCCCGTAGTGCCGAATCCAGCTGTCATCCTCATGCAGATTCCACCGTCTGCCAGTCATTTTACTGTCATTGATCTATGTTCTGCTTTCTTCTCAGTCCCTCTTTACCCTGACTGCCAATACCTTTTTGCATTCTCCTACAGGGGAGTGCAATACACATGGACCAGACTACCCCAGGGGTTCATTGACAGCCCCAGTATTTTCTCCCAAGCCTTACATGACTGTTTGCAATCCTTTCAGCCCCACAATGGGTCTGTTCTAATTCAATATGTGGACGATTTGTTGTTGTGCTCGGATTCTTTTATGTCATGTTTACATGATACTAAATTGTTGTTGCTTCATCTTTCACAAACAGGGCACAAGGTGGCAAAGGATAAATTACAGCCATGTCAGACTAAGGTCAAATACTTAGGACACTGCCTCACTAAGGGGCTAAGACACCTGACAACCGACAGAATTGAGGCCATACAACACATGACTCTGCCGCAGAGCCAGAAGCAGATCCGTACTTTCTTGGGGATGTGTGGATACTGTAAATCCTGGATCCCAGGTTTTTCTATTCTGGCATTACCATTGCAGGAGCTAGTCTCTTCCTCAAAACCAGAATGTGTTGTACACACAGAAGAGTCAGAGCAAGCGTTCTTTAATCTTAAAGATAGTCTGACGAGAGCACCTGCATTGGGAATACCTGATTATGAAAAGCCTTTTGAGCTATTTTGTACAGAAGCTGATGGTTGTGCAGCAGGAGTCCTCGCAACGGGAAACATGGTAACGCTAGCAGACCGGTAGCATACTACAGTGCACAATTAGACAATGTGGCAAGATCACTCCCAACATGTCTCAGAAGTGTAGCAGCAACGGCTCTTCTGGTGAGTAAGAGTAAGGACGTAGTATTAGGACATAATTCAACTATCTATACACCCCATGCTGTATCAGCTCTGTTAAATTCAGCCCAAACCAGACATGTTTCTTCAGCTAGATTCACAAAGTGGGAACTAGCCCTGATGGCACCCTCAAATATCACCATCAAACGATGTAGCACCTTAAATCCAGCTACATACCTTCCGTATGTGTCTCTAGAGACACAAAGGGTGGGAGGTGAGGAGACCCTGGTTGATGATGAGTTAGGCAAGAATACTGACACGCATGACTGTATGGAACACCTGAATCAGACCTTTACTGCAAGGCCCGACATACGTGACACCCCCTTAGAAAATGTAGATTTTACGTTTTATACAGACGGAAGTTGCCATAGACAGATAGAGACAGGAGAGCTATGTACTGGTTACGCTGTTGTAGACAATCAGGATGTGGTAGAAGCTGAACCCCTTGGTCCACCTCACTCAGCCCAGGTGGCGGAACTAGTAGCACTAAGGAGAGCGTGTGAATTGGCAGAGGGTAAATCAGCCAATATATATACTGACTCTAGGTACGCCTTCGGGGTAGTGCACGATTTTGGGGCCCTTTGGCGTCTTAGAAACTTTACGACAGCAGCAGGTACACCAGTGGCACACTCACAACACATAAAAGGACTTCTGACAGCAATACAGTTACCCAGAACAGTAGCCATCATAAAGTGCAAAGCCCATACCTTTGAAGAAGACCCAGTGTCATTGGGCAACAACAGGGCAGACGAAGCTGCTAAATGGGCAGCAGGGCAACCTATGACCGTATCGACCGAGACTATGATGGTTTTTCAGACATTAGACACGCAGAAATTAATTGAAATGCAAGATTTGTGTTCCCTGCAGGAAAAGGCGGTCTGGAAGGCGAAGGGATGTGGTAGAGAGTCCTCAGGACTCTGGAGGGATGGACAAGGTAAGCCTGTAGCTCCCCGAACATACTATCCAAGCCTGGCTGAAGCAGCACACGGCCTGACTCACCTGGGTAAAGAAGGTATGTGCAAACTGGTGAGAGCATACTGGTGTGCTCCCGGATTTTCCTCTCAGGCTGGTAAGAAAGCAATGTTATGTCTTAATTGTTTGAGGAAAAATGTTGGGAAAACTATTCCAACTGAGCCATCCCACATCCCTCCTATAGACGGACCTTTTCAGGTAATACAAATTGACTATATCCAATTACCACCGTGCAGGAATTTAAAGTATGTGTTAGTGTGTATTGATGTGTTTTCCGGTTGGGTAGCATATCCGGCAGCCACTAATACTGCTGTGTTCACTGCAAAGAAAATTGTACAAGACTTTGTGTGTAGGTTCGGTATCCCTAGAATCATTGAAAGTGATAGGGGTACCCATTTTACTGGTGATATCTTCCAAAATATGTGTAAACTCATGGGAATCAGTAGCAGACTTCACACCCCTTACCGACCACAAGCCAGTGGTAAGGTGGAGAGACTAAACGGTACTATAAAGAACAAGCTGGGTAAGATAATGGCTGAAACTGGGTTGGCATGGCCTGAGGCTTTGCGTTGGTCCTCCATAGCATTCGAACCACTCCTAGACCTCCTCTTAATCTGTCCCCCATTGAGATACTGTTCGGACGACAGCCTCATTTGATCGTGAGTCCACAAGACGACTTGAAGTGTAATAATGAAGTGACTGTACAATATCTTATAAGAATGAGTAGACAGCTAAAACAACAACAACAAAAACTAAAAATGCTGTCACCTGGTATGCCAGAGACGAACTGTCATGATGTTGAACCTGGAGACTATGTTATGATCCACAATTTCTTACGTTCAGGTTGTTTAACAGACCGTTGGGAAGGCCCGTACCAAGTGCTGCTGACCAGTACTACATCACTGAAGGTTGCAGAGAGAGACACTTGGGTCCATTCCACCCACTGCAGGAGAGTCCATAATCCGGAGAAAGTGCAAGATAAAACTGAGACCGACGACATAGAGCTGTCACTTGTGAGCCTGTTCCGGGAGACCTAAAGCCTGCAGTCGAGACATCTGAACCAGAGACGTTGCCTCAGAACCTTCTTTCCAGCAATGGAGTGGCGGTTTTTGTTTTTCTTTTGTTCCAGGATTTTCCTTGTTTTTACTCTTTCTAGGACATTCTATTTTTGTGAAGGAGGATGGAGGACGGAGGAGAGTTCTGGGAGTGATACTGATGAAACGGAAGCCAAAGAAAAGTTAATAGGATACTCAGGGCAGCCCATTATCAAACTTGGTCCAGGGGTTATGAAAAGGTCTGCTAGCTCAGGAACTCGGAGGCAGTGTGAGGGGCTATTGTCTGATGAGTATTGTATCTGCAAGTTCTGCGACTCCCTAGTTGAAGAGAGATGCATCCAACGATGCCAGTCCCCCAGTACTCTGAATATAGGCGGGCATCCTTTGGAGGATTATCACTCCCTGGTGGGTAAGGTGCTAAACCAAACCGAGTGTTGAGTGTGCTCTCACGTGCCTCAAGGGCAGCATAATATAGGACTAGTGCCATTCCCTCTAAACATATCTGAAGTACTCGAATTGAGGGGTGGGAGGCCCATAGACGGGAGGTACAATAACACTAGGTCCCCTAGTCTGATGCTTCGACAATACTCCATAGGTAGATCTTTGCTGTGCTTAAACATATCTCATGCAAAGCGCCTGGAGAATTGGGAGGCTGACCTATCAGATCAGACAATGGCTCGCCACACTCATTTTAGAGGGAGACTAACAAGGTCACTACTAGGCAGGAATGTTGATGGAGGTCACAAATTAGGGCGTATAACCAAACATACGAAGGTATCCATTGGAAAAGTCTCTACAGATAAATGTAAAAATGTCATTAATGCCGACACGTGTCTAGAACAAATGGAGACACTGGGCATGGGTAGTTTTATCAAAACTCTGTGTGACATAATTCATGGTCATACTGTTCCTTATGTTCTCCCTGATGATGTTTATTTTGTTTGTGGGAGAAAAGCTTATTCCTGGGTGACTCCGAGTTCCAAGGGCTTGTGTTTCTTAGCTAAACTGGTTCCTGAAATCATGACTATTACTCATGAAGAAATGGTTGATATTCACAAGACTACATCACCACCATACATACACACACAGTATGAACACCGTGGCAAGAGAAATATGATTCCTGGTGAGGAACCCATAGCTACAAAATTGATTAGTGAAACTGCTGGTTTCCAAGTTATGGTTGCTCTAGATCTCACCAGGAGCGCTCGGGGGAACATCAAACTTTAAATATATCCAAGACCTAGCTAAATTAATAGATAATATCACCGAGATGTACAATGACACTTTCAGGTATACTGAAAGGGAGCTACAAGCGTACAAGAAGGAGTTGGTGCAACATAGACTGGTACTAAATTATCTCACCTCTATTACTGGTGGGTACTGTGTGACACTGGCCACCCAGTTCGGTGTCAAATGTTGCACGTACATTACTAATAATACGGATGACCCTAAAGAGGTTATAGACCGGAAGATGGATGAAATTTTACAGCTGAAATGGGAATTTCGAAAGAGCCATAATTCTTCGTTATATGAGGTCGGGGAAAAGGTGGCGGGTTGGTTCTCGTGGTTGAACCCTGTGAAATGGTTCTCCGGTCTGGGGGAGTGGGTACAGGAAATGGTTGCTAGTGTAGGTAAACTCCTTCTCCTTATACTGGGTGTCATCTTAGCAATTGGTTTAGTTGTCAAATGTGTTCCTACTGTGTTGAAGTGTGGAAAACGGTCTCATAGGAGTAACACTGAGAAAGAGACTGAAAGGGTGGTACCAGATACCGAGATCATGGTCTGTGGAGAAGTATTGTATAATCCTGAACTTGAAACGGTGATTGGGTGATAGTTTATTACACTATCAAAGGGTGGAGCTGTCGAAGTCAGCAAATTGGATAAAGTCATTTCAACTAAAATCCAACAAACTTGGTTGTCTTTGTCTGAAAAGATGCGTACGGTACGCATCGACGTACAAGGGCACGCTACGGCGTGAAAGGGCGTACACATCCACTACACGTGGCAGCAACAGTAATTGGTCTTTTACCATACATTCCCACAAACACGCATACTTATAAAATAGTACACATTAATGGTAGTTGCAACACATAGTCAGTTATGTCGAAATATAGTAGTATTTATATGTTATATCAGAGTTACATGCATATTAGTGAAATACACGGAACAGGTTGAAGGAATCACATCATGAGTGGTATCATAATGAACCTTGTTACATATCCTACTGTTTGGTTCACACTGTGAGGGAATCGCAGTGTGCATACACAAGTTATGAATGATAGGGAATTATGAACTACTTAAGACTAAGGAATCCTGGCGGGAAGAGCAGAGCATATCCCCTGCAGAGATGACCCCCTCCTTTGGATTCCTTAGGATGAACCAGCCAATGATTGACAACCCCTTGGACATTCCTGAGACCTGGACCAATAGATGCAAGCTATACCATCTTCATTGTATTACTGTATTTGATTGTGTATATAAGCAGCAGCTTGTGATCCAGAGTGCAGACATCTTGTCCCCAGACTTCAGGATTGAATGACTGCACTGGATCCAGAGCACCTGCGATAAGTAACGGCTGTATTTACTTCGCTTGAGCATATTATTCTACTTATTGCGAATAAATCTTTGTGCTTTGGAAACACAAATCGAGGTTCGACAAGCGTTATTGGTTAGCGACAAAATGCACATAACAGTATCCAGAAAGCTCCAACAATAAGAAAGGAAAGGAGTTAATACTATCAGCTAAGTGGTAATATTGTGATCACACAGATTTAGTCACTACAATGATTCCTCCTATAGTCACTGAGAGGAGATTTGACCCATATATTAAAATACATCTTTACACAGAACTAAAATGACACTCTTTTCCACAACAAAATAATCTGCATTTGTAAGATACTTTATCTCTGTCATCTGGTCAATTCACATTACTCCAGCTGGGAGGAGCAGAAAAATTGTTAATTTCAGATTCCCGATGTCCAGTCATCTACTCAGTGCTGTAGAACGAACCTATGACCAGATGCCAGGAGTTTAGTATCTCACAAATAGTAAGGAAACTGGGGAGGGTTAGAGACCTTAAAAGGCAATACCGGTTGGCTTCCTGTTTTAACAAGATGGGGAAAGGCTCCAAGGCATAAGGTTGGGTACACACTACAGGAAATGTCTCCCAATGCCATATCACTAACGATTTTACCAACGAGTGGGGGAAAAAAAAAAAAAAAAAGTACCAATCAGCATGCCAAGTCATGAGGACACACTATACACGTTTTAAAAGATCTACCCTCAGAACGGTGCTCTTCATCTGAAATAATCATCGGCTGAATAGATCATGACTCTGTAAACTCTATGAAGATCCTGATCGCGAGCGCATATACACTGCAGGATTGGAAGGACATCGTTCTATCACTGAACAAGATTTTTAGTGCGGTTTAAAAATCAAATGAAACAAATACGATGAGTTTTGGTGCAGTAATCACTCATGGTTGCAGTGTACATACGGATGCAATATCAGGCTGAACAGTCGTTTATCTCGCGATTGGCCCGATAATTGACTGAAAATCCTGTAGTGTGTACCGAGCCTAAAGAGGCCATTTTACTGGCTCTTTCTAGGTGTAATTATATATGTAATCCTGTTCTTGCACTGGCTACTTTCTGTTCAATATATTTCTATGTATTCTTCATAAGGAACTTTGCCCGCTATAAAGTGATGCATTTCAATCAATCACATCTCGTATATGTGGTTCTACATTACTTTGCTTGTCCAAACCCCCTCAATAGGCCATTTATCTTAGTAAAAGTTTATGCACATACTCTAAACCCTGTACAACTTGGTCATTTGTCACCAAAGTGACAGAGTAACATGCCAATTGTACACTAAAACTTGTATTAACTGTGCTCCGCCCCACCTCTGCTTGTTTTAACTAAAATAGCCCCTCGGATAGAACTGACCTAATCAAACGAGAAAAATGCAAAATCATAAAACAAAACTAAAAGAACAAAAGGAACGCAGTGTTCCCCAAATGGATTCATACAAATGGATTTTATGGTAAGTACAAAATTACCTATTCTCATTTATCATATTTGAGTCACACTGCTTTGCCATGGGGACCTTCTAAACTGCCCCTAAGGGAGGGTACACTTAGATACAGCTGCGCGTAAAATGTTTCATCCAAATCTGGTGTCTTTGGAAACAAAGACATTGAACCTGTAGAATCTGGTAAAGATATGGCAAGGTTGCTGCCAGACACAACTGTGCAACCGAGACTCCATGCTGCACTGCTCACCGTTCTGGTAGAGTGACTGTAATATCAACCAGAACCAGAGTTCTCTTTGAGATAAAAGCCTGAAGGACTGTAGCCTTAATCCATCTCGCAACCGTTTGTTTCGTTGCCAACCATCCTTTCTTGTGAGCCTCCTACAGAACAAAGAGGCTATCTGTTCTGCGTAAGGATGACGATCTGGCTACATAAATCCTGAAGGCTCTAACCACGTCCAGCAGGTGGAGAGATTCTTCATTTCTAAATGCTAGATCTCACAGAACTAACAGAAGAACACAAGAGTTGCATGTGAACAACCCCATGAAGAAAAGTCTGGACCTCGAGAATAGTAGCCAATTTTCTCTAGAAGATAGATAGGGCTAACACCTCTTTTTATGATGCCTCCAACTCATGAGTCTGAAGAAGACATGACCCCAAAATAATAGGAGACGGGTCCCCATCACAGATCATTCTGTGGGAAGGATCCTGTCATAAGGTCTTGTTTTTCAGCAGGCTTAAACCAGGAAGCTCGCCCGATTAAGCCCGTTTATCCCATTGTTGACCCAATTAATTAATTAATTGAGAGAAAAGATCCAGCGCCTGTCTCCACATTTGTGGACTTTGGTCTTCAGTCTCCCAAGTCACACATTGGGCATTTGGTTCCAAACATCTAATTGGTAATTCTGCCTGGCACTTGGGACATTTGAAGTACATAACCATTTTGACTTGAGCTAAAATCAGTCCCTTTTTCTGACATGATCAAATGAGAGCAGAGAGACAACAGTAGAATACAATCTAGAAGACGGTTAACTAGAAGAGCAAACTATATCAGTATATAAAAATTATAAATGATTTTAGGCACACCGTAATGTGTTTCTAAAAGTAATCAGTAATACTACATAGACAGAACACAATCTTTCTACAGCCAAGTCAATACTCTTAAGGAGGAGAGAGTACATTGACAGAACAGAGTGGCAATATATGTATCTATATCTATATATCAGAAAGGAGAGCACACACTCAGCTCAAACTCTCCCTAAGAATAGCTTGCCCAATATATTAAATACTATAATATTAAACAATTCCCAAGTTCACAGTTGGAAGTATCCACTGTACAACAATTCCCAAGTTCAGAATTGGACGTTAAGTATACACATCATAAAAGAGAGATTCGACACCACAGGGGAGGTCAGCAGACTTATTTTAGGCAGGCTTTGTTCAGCAAATGCCTGTCAAGTGGAAAAGTACCTTCCCCTGTTGGCCCAGTCCAAACATGCTGCTGTACATGGGACAGCTCCCTTCCATGTTGTCCCTAATGTGGGGACTTAACTAGTGGTTACCTCAGCCAACTTCTCTATCTGGCCACCGGAGGCGCTACTCTACCTTTCTAATACACGACCCGGCAGGCAGGGTGGACAGCAGCAAGCAACTTCCCAGCCAGACTGAGGCTCTCTTACAGGCACCACAACACCTGGACTGCAGTCCATGTAGCCGGCACTAGGCTGTTGAAATAGTGTCTCTGGAAGCTGTCCTCTACGGTAAACTAGTGCATATGCCTGCTTCTCTTATTCATCCGCCTTTCAATGTTGTTTCAGTAAGGCTGCGTTGCTAATAACCAGGCATCTCCAACTCATACTATCAGAGGCGAGAGTATGCCAGAAATGTGTAGCCCTAGGACATTTATAGTCGGGTACATGTAGAACTGTGAACAGATGCTAAAGTCCCGACTTTATGCTTTTGCCTCTCTATTAGGGTGTGTTATGAATAAAAGAATCGTACAGGCAAAAGATGTTTAACTAGGCAATTGTGCGTACTGAATTCCTGTTTGTCCCAAAGCAATTTTTATCAGCATACATTTATGTGAGAAAACAAGATTTACATACTAAATTAATAGATTATCTTGTGGTAAAGAAATTGGTGAGAGAGGGCTTTTCGTTGTACTTGCAAGAACACTGTATTCACTTTCTTACATTATGGGCCTTATTTAGTTAGGAGCAAAGCTAAGAAAACAAAAAATAAAAATAAAAAGGAGAACATTTGCTCCTGGAACAATGTTGCAATGCAAGGGGGCAAAATGCATTTACCGGTATTTTTTTTTTTTTGTATGAATACAAAAAAAATACTGTCTGCTTTTACAAGTAGTACACAGATATAGGGCAGGTTTATTTTTCCACTGCAATTCAGGTACGACAGAAGACACGCTCCCTCCCAGCTCTAAATCTGTCTGCACATTTTGCATTTCCCCGCCTAAAATTCAACATGGTTTTGCCAAAGTGCAAATGTGCATCTTGTTTTTGCTTAACTCTACATAAGGCCCTATATGGTGTTCAGATGGTACTTCCCAGCCCTCTCATGAGTTAAGACATGGATTGAAAGAAATCGCCTCTTAACTATTTACTGTCTAGTGAGGCAGGGAATACTCCATGGCGTGTTGCCCAATGCGTTAGAACAGAAACAGGTTTAATGGCAAATAAATAAAGAGGGGCTTTGTAATAAACAAACACACACACTCACACTATATTAACATACTGCCCACACACACTCACACACTATATTAACATACTGCCCACACACACACACACACATACTATATTAACATACTGCCCACACACACATACTATATTAACATACTGCCCACACACACACACACATACTATATTAACATACTGCCCACACACACACACACATACTATATTAACATACTGCCCACACACACACACACATACTATATTAACATACTGCCCACACACACACACACATACTATATTAACATACTGCCCACACACACACACACATACTATATTAACATACTGCCCACACACACACACACATACTATATTAACATACTGTCCACACACACACACACATACTATATTAACATACTGCCCACACACACACACACACATACTATATTAACATACTGCCCACACACACACACATACTATATTAACATACTGCCCACACACACACACACATACTATATTAACATACTGCCCACACACACACACATACTATATTAACATACTGCCCACACACACACACACATACTATATTAACATACTGCCCACACACACACACCAAAATGTTCTGTTTTGAAACTAATGTTTTACTCTTTATTCTTTGTAATAATATTAAACCTGCAATTTTAAACATGACAAGTAAAACTGACTAGAACAGGCAAATTAAAATTAAATGATGCCAAAATAGCAAGGAAAAAAATAAAAAAAAAAGTCTTTAGTGTCTTATATAACCTTTTTGAATCGGTGACCTAATATTTGCTGAAGTTTTTGGCTCGGTCCCATGAAAACATCTGTTCCCTTTGCAGGTACACGGACAAGACCTTTCTCTCTGTTGGATTCGAGGAATAATCTGTGACCTTTCCTGATGATTCTCTCAATTTATACCACCTTTAAATCAACTTACGGACTAACAGCAGCAGGTCCACTTCCCATCACCCTCTCCCAATGTGCTGGACTAGTGGACTGCTGTGAGAACTGCTTCAGTCATGTCATCAAATGACAACATGTGGGGAAGGGGCCTGAAGGACGCATCTGTACACATTCCACAGAGGAGTCACTTTAGAACATTGACAGATGCATCTGTCACATTGAACCTTCAACTAACCTGATAAACGTCGTCTTGACACGTTAAAGCTGTCCACCAGTGTCTGCAGATCTCTCATAGTACGTCCAGAAGCCTCTTCTAGAGAGAACTGGTGTTTCTTGGTCTATGTGATAGTTATAAAAGGCATTCACTTTGATACTTAAATATATTATCATGTAACATTCATTTGAATTCCCATATAACATTCATTTGAACTGCGATTTCTCTAATTGTACATTGCAGCAGAATATGTATTAACAACTGATCCATTGTCCAGCATCACTTGTGATTCTGCAATGTGTGTGACCAATGTTATACAAAAAAATAGGCAGGAGCATCCAAGCAATTTATTGGATGGAGCACTTGTAGGATATAAAATTGTAGCAAATGTGAGGAGATATTTAAAAATTCATGTATGTAGGATATGGAGAGTGTTTTATTGTAGTTATAGCCACATCAGAAGAGGTGACCCATGGGCTATCAAATATGGGTTTAGGTCTGTCTCTACTACACAAGACTCTGCAGGATACGTCCAATACCTATGTGTAATATAAATTTGCAAAAGTACGCACAGAAAAATATAATTAAATTATTGTCATCTGTTAATAATGATTAAAATACATTTTTACAGTTGCTCCTGAGTGCAAACACATATTATAGCATGCATACGTACTCCTCACTAGTACTGAAGATTTAGCCTAGCCCTGTAGCGGGAGCAAGGTATACGTCAGAAAAACAAGTACCTCCGAGATGCCCAAAACTTGAATCAGACATGGCTGAGTGCACTCGACTTTGGCACGACCTTACTGTACACTAACTACGGGCCAACGCCTTTCCCTGCCCCGTTCCCTCCCAGAGCACATAAACTATAGTAAGTGTCCGAAGATCAATTGAACGTTGCTGCATTTAGTTGCTTATGGTTCTGGGCATGTGCAAATCAAATTTGCGGATTTTACGCACAAAATTCGCATTTACGTTCCTTGATAAATCAGGCCCTATGTGTACACACACACACACAAACAGTGTTTAGATTTGTGTGTGACACAGAAAATACAAACATCGATATTTTAAATATATTTATATAATTTCAAAACATAAACTATATTATTACTATTGTATTTTGTATTTTTCCCTTCTATTGCCCAGGACTACTCACTTGTCTGTACTTTACCAGAAATGTAGGCATGAATAGCACATGAACCCTTTTTACAATCATTATAAAGTACAATGTGTAATGCATTAATTATGTGCTTTGCTGACACCTGAACCCCTTACCACTGCAAGGTCCTGCTCCACTGCAGCAAAGTTTTCCTCACTATTCTTAAGCTTCTCCGAGAGATCCACGATTAGCTTGTTTTTCTTATCACTTTCTGCTGTAAAGTCATTAACCATCAAGGAACACTCTTCCTCCAATCTATAATGAAAATAAATAAAAAATGATAACACAATTGAGCCATGTGCAAGTGCACATAAATACCTATTAATAACTAGAAGTATATTTTTCAAATAGGTAAACAGCAATTCACACACCTGATCAATTGTATGAACCCCCACCCAACCTAAGAACCACCCAAACGAAGCACCCACTTCCTAAAGCCAAGGGCCAGCTCACACTGAGAATCTTAGCACTGAAAGGGCCATCAATAAGCCTCTATGGATGTTTTTCCATAGAGCTCTGGTGTACAGCTATTGACAGTTTGTAATGCACTGGTTTCCCAGCACAATTCAGCGCAATCCAGCTGTTGTCGGAGCTGACAGGTTGGAGGCAGAAGTCAGGGGACCTCAACATTTGTAATTCTGATATACCTGGAGGGTATATTTGAGTATGAGGATAACAAAACTATTCTATAGAACCAAATACTATATCATGACACTCACGTCTGGAGCTTGTCTGTCAATACTTGTGCAGTGTTTTTTTCTCTGTTGTAGGCATTTTCCACTTCTTTGAATTGATTCCTTATAAGGTCTAAATCCGAAGCAGTTTGTGCCTGGCTGGACTTTTCCACTTGCAATGACCCCTCGAGATCCCGAATGCGCAACTGTGAACATAGAAATGTATTGAAAGCAGAAGACACAAAAAGCATTCACCTGCACTATTCCTTGTAAAAATGTTACAATGCACTGATTGCATACACGCAATGGAAGAATTTATTTGTGGGGTGAACCAATATTCAATTTAAGTGCCAGACAGAAGCCAATCCAAGTTTTGATAATGAATTACGTAGAAGGGAATGGACTAGTCAGGTCAAGGTTAAGTTACATTATTTTGCCAATATAAAATAAACAGGTGTAACAATCCCCATTTGAATACAAAATGTAAAAGCTTTATAAAAGTCTGAAACGTCTAGATTTCTTTAACACATGTTTTAAATTTCAGATTTTAATAAATTAAGTATATATGAAAAAAAGAACAATATAAATTAAAAGTATATAAGTAATTTAACAGGGAAGTATGGTCCTAAAGCTTGCCCCAACACCTAATATGTATCCCGAGCTCTACAGACGCTACTTTAGGACATCACAGACGTTATATACCTTCTCGTGAAAAATAACTTAAGAGATCCAACACACAACTAACTTTTGCAGGAATTAATGTACATAAATGATAAGGACAGAGCCCTCTTTGGCGCAGCGCATAAGAAGGCTGGACATGCTCAGGAGAGGCCTCTCTTTGGTTTTCTCAGGGCAGAGCAGGAGCTAAAGTAGCGTTACCGGGGCCCTACCCCGACATTACTATGGGGCCCAGCAATATACAGCTCTGAGTTATTACGATCAATAATGTATCAAACTTAGGCACCAGACCTGTTGAATTAGGAGTGTACCCTACTACACACATACAGTGAAAGAGGATCCAACAATTACTTTTCCTAATATACAATTTAAGGGCATATTCAACTGTCCGGGTTACTCTCTAAAGTAACGCGGCATTGAAAGTATTACCGTTATTACGGTAATTCTAAGCCAGATTTCAGCTCGCAGCTCCCTGAGCTGTGAGCTGACAGCCGGCATTAAAGGTCCCGTAATAACGGTAATTACGCGTACTATTACCGTAATAACGGTAATAGTGCGCAAGCCGCATTACTTTTGCGAGTAACGGGGACAATTGAATATGCTCCTAAGACTCTGAAAACTATTAGCTTCTCATTTATCTACACCACTTCTTACTGGATTCCTATTTAATCACTCGGTCTGAGTTCACATTTATAAGCTTTTCATACAGTAAAAGAAGTGCAACAAAAGTAACAATAAATTAATATACTGAAAAAGGCTCCCATTTTGCCTACAAGTATACTAGCTTTTCATTGAATGTTGTATTTTCACTTTAAGAAGCAAGTATTTATAGCTTGTATTATAAACAGTGTATAGTGCTGCACTTGTTACCTGGATGATTTCAGAGTTGAACTTGGACTCCAGGTGCGCTGCTCTTTCTGCCTCTATGTTCTCCTCTAGGTTCTTCACTCTCTGATTTGCTGCCTATGAGAAAAGATTACTATTTACACAAGGATTGTTTAAAGTGGTCTCTATCGCCAATGTTTTATCCAATGTATTAGTAAACTGCTGAAAGAGTAAAGCACTTTCATAACAATAATATGTGAAATGTGGTGACTTTAACAGGTAACTTTCCTCTTCAATCCTCCACGGAAGCCAATACAATGGGTAGGCTCCTTTTCAAGTTTAGGTAGATACAGGTTAAAAAACACACCCCAGGATTGTATATAAGGTAGCTCCTTCTCTCCTCCTTTGTGTCCTTCCCTGACTCTAGTAATAGTTAGGGCAGGTAGTACTTTATTGTTTTCTGTAGTGCAGGGGCTTACCTTCTCTTGGGTCCCAGCAATGCATGCTGCAAGCCAAGTACTGGGCTGGGGAACACCAGTCTGCTACCAACGGAAGCAGATCTGGTGCAGGAAATTTAAACCTTGGTGGCCTGCGCATGCGCGACGTGTGACAGGGTGCCAAGATTGAACCAGACTAAGAAGGGCTCAGGACTGCTCTATAGCAATCTGCTCTTGGGGAACATTTTGTCACAATTGGTGAGGTGCTGGCAGAGGAATTGAGCATGAAAAAAAAACCCAAACAGCTGAAAGGCACTCGCAGTAGATAAGCCCCTAAGTTAGGGGTGCTTGCTTATGTAAGCATACATGCTTCAGTTAGTAAGTAGTGAATGATCTTTTCAAGTACTCTTGGGACCCCTGTGGACAAAAAAGAAAGAAACAAGCTTCAGCAGCATGGAGTTGTGGGGTATGTGATAAGTCACAATACAGCCTGAAGGGGTCTTCGTTTGGTACAGCGTGTAGTTCTCATCCCAAGTGCAAAAATCAGCCCCTAAGTGTAAGGAGTTTTTTGGTTAGGATAAGTTAATTCTATATGATCAAGGAATATCTGTGTACTATACAAGAGCTAAACAGACCAAGGCCTCAGACAAGCATGGATTTAGATGAATGATACTTGGAATGTGATTATCCAGGGAATTTATAAGATTCCTTTAAAGCAGGCCTGTCCAATATGCGGCCCTCCAGGTGTTGTGAAACTACAAGCCCCAGTATGCTTTGCCAGTAGACAACATGTTGATAGCTGGAAGGGCATGCTGGGACTTGTAGTTTCACAACATCTGGAGGGCCACAGGTTGGACAGGCCTGCTTTATAGGGTCCGAAGGGATTAAAGAAACACCTAGGATGTTTAATTTATACAATATGGAGTTTTAAATTAATCATATATGCAATTCTATTGGTATGGATGAAGATCCAACTACCACACGCAAACTAATAAATCCTTGTTATAAATAGTAGAGTATCCCTGTTCATCACGTGGTGAAATTGCTTATTTACGAGGAAGGAGCACAGAGGGAAAGAGTCAGTCTAATTAAGGAGATTGCAACATATGCATCCATTCAGTGGTGAAGAGGTTCAGATGTGGGTCTCTGGAGTGCGAGGAAAAATGAGCGGTGATTCCACCCTCAACATTGGCAGAAGCTGTCTCCGTGGACTGTTCTGGAGACACATTGCGCCAAACTGAATTTCCCTCCATGGTTTTCTTGTCAAGGACAATGGCTTGAGCAATAGTGACTAGGAGAGCTTTTTGGTTGCACCCTTGAACAGCAGATGTTCACTCTAATAATAGTCTAGCCAATCTCCCATTTAAAAGTCTCTAATCTTTCAAGACAAATTGGACACTATCATACTGAAGTCTTCTGGGATAAAACTAACTGCTTGCACCAAGATAGATGGCCTAGGCACTATTCCTTGGGCTGTCGGCACTTCAATGAGATAAGAAACTATAGGCCAGGGAGACAGTATGTCAGGCAGATACGTCTACTACATCCAAACTGTCCATTACAATGTCTGTTGTCAGAATCAACCCCCACTATAACCAGTATGAGACAAAATCACACAGTAGGTAAGTATGGACCCACTCTATCACAGATCAATAGGTGTTGAACATTGAAAGAATTGGGTACAATATAGAGTTTCAACAGTGTTCTGGGAGAACTTCTTTGTCCTGTCCAAGTCTCTAATAGAATGGGTAATCTTGCAGACAGTTAGCAATAATTAATAGAAGCTCATGTAATTTCGAAAGCTCCTGCAGGTCAAGTGGGCGCAGGTTTGTAATCCAAACTCTTTTGTCAGAAAGTCATCCGGAGCTTCTTCGTTATGAAGAGGCACAACAAGTATGTCCATACCACACATTTTCGCATGGAATCTGTAAATTCAGATCTCATGGCCATTAGTGAATGTGATTTTTTTCTCATGTCCACAGACGTTCAGGATGACTTTTTTCATATCCCTGTTGTAGTTCATCGCAGACAATTGGACAAGCACTTTCAGTTCACTGCCTGCCCTTCAGGCTTGCAAAACCGCTCAGAATTTTTTATCAAGGTGCTAATATACTGGTGGATGAACTACGGAAACAAGGAGTCAGGACATGGCCCTATCTGGATATCATTGTTCAGGTGGGAATTTTAAGGTGACAGCCTTTCTACAAGAGCATAGTCGTATTGTGACAAAGCTAAAAAGAGTCATCTCATTCTAAACATGGCAAAAAGTTTCTTGGGGTCCATATAACACCATCCAAAAGAAAATGCCTGTCAGAAAACCAATGTATCAAAATCCAGTCACTGGCACGTTAATTGCAGACTCATCATCAAATGTCAATAACAAGAGGGACTTTATAATTAAGAATTTTTTACTCCAGTATAAGAATTATTCCCTAGGCAAGATGGCACATGCAGGGCCTCCAGTTGGAACTTCTAACACTGTGAGATCAAAAACAGTCTTCTCTGAATCACTATATCATTCTGGCAAAAGTTGACCAGGAAGACTTTCAGGTGGAGCAAACGTCCAAAGTTAAAGACTAGAGGAGAGCCATTTTTGGAGCCAGAAAGGCTATTTATGGCGGACGCCAAATTTACAGCCTGGACAGATGGTACAAGCATATGGTTACAAAGAGAGAAAAACTTCACATAATGTTTGGAAATTAGAGCAGTGTTCAAAACAATTCAGCACTTAGTCCACATACAAAAGGCGGTATCTCAGAATATTTTCCAGACAACAAGACCGTGGAAGCCTTCATAAATTGCCAGGGAGATACCAAAGAGGAACTTTGAATATGGAATTACCAAGAATCATGTCTTGGACAGAGAAAAAAAAATTCTTAGGTTGCATCTAGCAGGCATTCAAAAAGGTAATAGCCGATTACCTCAGTCAAAATCAGACTCCACTAGGAGAGTGGTCCCTGCACCAGGAAGTGTTCCAGCTACTGAAAAGAAGATATGGGACCTCTCAAGTGAACAATACAGCAACAAGTAAAAATGCCAAGGTATCCAGATTTTTCTCTTGGCACAAAGCTCCAGGAACGTTTCACCTGGTCCTCCCTTTCCACTTATTACTCACATTCTAAGAAAGCAATCTTTCCATTTTCTGCCTCCGTGGTTCCCCTTTTTCCTGGGACAGGCTTTGGGAGCAACCATGGTCTCTACAACTTTGGCCAAGTCTCCTACACCAAAGCTCAATTCTTCGTCCAGTTTTAGAGAGTCTAGCTTTAATGTCATGGAGGTTGAGGGTGCACTGCTCAGACATAGGAGAGTCTCAGAGCAAGTAATCAGTACACTGTTGTAGGCAAGAAGAATTCTTCAAGAATCTATTGCAGGATCAGAAAGAAATTATCACATGATGTGACTCTAGATTCAATCCAACTGCAGTGGCTATTCCACAGGTCCTTGACTTCTTTCCAGACATTATCAACAAAGGTCTTGCTTTATCTATACTCAAAGTACAAGTATTTGCTTTGAGTGTGTTATTAGATACTAAGTTAGCTTCAGACAATTTGAATATTCACTTATTCAAAGCAGTGAAGAGGGTCAGTCCTTCTATCTGAGCCTTTGTGACTCCATTGTATTTCAATTGAGTGCTCAACAGTTTGATGCCTGAGCTTTTTGAACCACTACAAGAAGTTTCTTGGAGATAGAACACCACCTTAGTGTCATCTTAGTGGGAACTACACATGCTAGTAGGATTACAGAATTGGAGAATTAAAAGCACTGTGGTGCAGAGAGATCTATCTGGATGTCTATGCAGAGAAGGTGGTTCTTAGCGCCAAACCTGCATTTCTGCCTAAAGTAGTATCTACAGGTCACATTAATTAGGAGGCTGTATTGTAATTCTTATGTCCACAACTTAATGATGAAAGAAGAAGTTCACAACTTGGCATTGGCGGGAACAATTTCCATACATTAATTCAGCACAGATGGATACAGAAAAACAGAACATCTTTTTGTGGTTTCTGCAGGGCTTCAGAAAAAGTAACTGAGAAGAGGAAAGGACATAAGGTGCCAAAGATCCTGAGGGCCCACTCAAAACAGGCAGTAGCAGTAGCTTGGCCATTAAGGCTCAGGCTTCAACGACAGAGCTTTGCAAAGCAGCTGGATGGAAGTCTATCACTATCTTTGCTGGTCATTATCATCTGGATCTTCCACTGATTCTCAGTTTGGGAACATATTCTCCACTCCGCCACTAAATGAATTCATGATTTTGCAACACGTGTGGCTGGTTTGTTTTAGCAGCCTCCCTACAGTATTGCTTTGGTACATCCCATTGTAATGGCTGCCATGGAGGATTAAAAGAGTAAAAGTGCAAATAATGCTTACCGTTAATTTATTTTCCTAGAAATACTGCATGGCAGTCCACTTAGTCATCAATGCTTGTTAAGTTTATATTTTTGAGAGGAAGCATGTAATGTGACACAGGGGAAGAGGAGGGGCTACCTTAAATACCATTCAGGGGTGTGGATTTTTGTAACCTGACTCTACCTAAAACTGCAAAGAAACCTACCTATTGTAATTGGTTGCCATGAAGTATTTTTAGAAAAAGGAATTAATTCAAATTATTTTTTGCATCACCTCGAAGCCATCTAGTTTTATGGCTTCCCAAAACAAAATGTCTGCCTCAATAAGGTCATGTGCCTTAATAGGTTATGCTAATAGGAAGCCTGGAGAAATCAAAATTTGGATCCAGGAATATTAGTTTGGATTAGAAAGGAGAAAGAATTGTTCCCCGTTAATGCACCCTATTTTGACAGGTTAATTTATCCTTTAGATCCAACCTCATTTCTGCATTATTACATGTTACTGGAAAAATCCATAAACTGAGAAAAGTGGCCCTACAACAAACTGAAATTTTATGTCATATAATATATTTACTTCAAGTTCCTGCTTCAATCTTTCTTCTCTTTCAAGGCTAAACCCAAGGTCACTCTTGTGTCGTCTTACAGTATCCATATGGCTATTCTTTTCTATGTCCAATTCATGCAATTTATGCTGCAGCTCATCAATCACCATATTTTGTTTCTGAGGACAAAGATCACACAATGCTTGTATTAGAAGGTATTCTTTTAATTGACATTTTACAATTGAAACAATACTAAATAAATAGTGAAAAAGACAAGGAAGGGCATAATCATCTTATCAGATATGCATAACATTAAAGAGAAATTATGGCCGCAGTGAAATAATCAAGTGTTTAATAGTATAGAATCAGGTTTATCAATATTCTAAACTGAAATATAGGAATTTAAAAAAAAAAAATGAAAGACATGTATGTGTTTGGAGTACTTTGCATCTGTGTAATGTACCCTCTAAGTTGTGTGTTATCACAGTATTGTACATGTGCACTAATTGGTGACGAGCAGAGGCGATGGGTGCATTTGTCATGTCATTAAGCACAGGTACCTGATAAAGTGCTTCCAGCTTGTGTTTTTCAGACATGAGCATATCCTGCTCTTTCTTGCAGTTTTCAACAGTGTGTTCTCGAGCTTTCAAATCACTTTCAAAAGCTTTCTGTGCATCTTGCCAACTAACTTGTGCGGCGTGAAAACCTTCCCCAATGCTGTAAATCTTTCTTTGGAGCTCTTCACTCTGTGCTGTTTGCGGAAATGTTTTGATGTCAGTTAACTTTTGTACAAGCTATAGGTCTGCCAATATCTACCTGAATGACCCAAGGCCAAGTAAATAACACAGTGGATGTCTGGCAACAGCTAGCTGAGGGACATAGTAGGTACACAGTATAGCAGCGGGTTTACAATAAGAGGAATGAAGCAGTAGAGACACATTTGCCAGCAGCCAGTTAGGATTACAGCATGGTTATGTATACTTCTAAATTATTGCAGGTTCTGCTGGTGTGGGTCATTGAGTAAATACTTATACAGTTTCTATTTGCAGAGACTTCACTGGTGATTAAACTACTTGTACCAAATCAGGAATCCCATATATCTTTCTGTGCTGCTCCTTATCTGTATAAACAGCAGCAGCCTGAAGGGCATCCTTTCTCTCTTGCCAGCTATTTCATGAACAATCGGTTTGTAATCACAGTGCTCGCCCACAATAGTAAAATAATTACCCTAAGCGCACATACATTTTAGTAATCGGCTATAACTCCAATGTCATGAATTGTGTAACATGTGCCCACCTACTCACATAGCTCACTGTAAGAGGTGGAGTCTCTTTTTACCTTTATACTGCTCTTGTATTCTAAAGGAGTTTTTTTTTTCCTCCTCCAATGCCATCCTTTCCTCGTTACACTGTTTTCTTGCCACTGCCAGTTCATATTCTAGACTCTGACGAATCGCTTCTCCTTTCTCAACCTCAGAACGTAGCTTGGCAAACCGGCTCTCGCAAGATGACAACTAGGAAATGTGATTTATTAAAAATAATAATAATAAACTATACATGAATACTAATATTAAAGTCAGCAAGCATCCATTCACAATACAAAAATAGTATCATTTACATATGTCCCGTTTAAACATGTATTTGACAGTAATTTTGGAGATAACATTATGCACCAAATATCCATTGTTACCGTTTTAGTGTTGTAGCTCTCTGTTCAGTCTATGGTCTGCCATTTTGCACTTGGTTGTAAACTATAAGGACTGTATTTAGTATTATCTCTAATTTAGTGATTGAGGCATCTACTGCCTAGCTACATCTGTGAACTGAGACAGAGACCTATCAATCTAGTTGCATTTGTAGAAACAGTGAGAATATTGGCAGCAATTCCTATTTGGAGAGGAAGAAGAAAAAGGGCAATGGTCATTTGAAATATCTTTGTTGTTGTAGCATGAACAGACAGTACTCTCTCGTAGGAATCACAAACATACAAATAAAAGCCAGTTAACTGCTATATAAACAAAGTTGAGAGCCATAATCTTTTTATATTAAATGGTATTGAGTAGCTGTACCAAATATAATATTACAAAACACTTTCCTGTCTGCCAGCCATAAAAATGTGTGAATGGTTTTACTCTGAGCCAATGATCAAAAGCATAGGCTCAAGGAACTGGCAGAGTGCAGCCTCATGCCAGCTGAGATAGCGCTGAGCTGTCAATCAGAGGCCACCAAATCACCACATTAGCCGACGAAACAAATTGTTGATACAGAGAAGAAAATTAAGTTGTTGTTTTTCCTTCTTCTAAACACATAGTTTAGCTCAAGAACAATTGCTGTGAATAACATTCCAATCCCAAGCCTTTTACTTAAGCATCATTTTTGACTCAAATTTACAGTCTAACAACTACCTACTTAAATTATTTCAAATATCTTCTATGGTCTACTACTGAATAGACTGGCTCAATTTATACACATTTCCTCCTGCTTCTCAAGTGAGGCACCAACTCCTTCTCTTTTCTTCTCACTCCAGACTTTCTTTTGTGTCACACCCATTACATTTTTGGCGGTCTCTTCCTCATAACACCAGACACACTCTCAAAATGCATCTCTTCAGACATACATATACCCTGACCTCATAACATCACACTGCACTCTGCAAAAGTTTCAGTACTTACGTCTTTTTCATTAGCAGGGTTGACATTACAATTTTCTCAAGTTTTTGTAAATGTTAAAATCATGTAATTGTTATAGTGCCCTGTAGGCATCACTTAGAAGCAGCGGAATATGTGTGTGCTTTTTAAATTAATGATAGTAATACTACTACTACAACAATAACCATTTGGGAATGAAAGAGCACACTATGTGACACTAGAGTGGAGAGATCGACAATACATTTTACAGGTTAGCTGGACAATCCATCAAGTTTAGTTTTTACTATTAAAAAGAAAAATATATATGTTTATTGGTTATTTGGATATATGTACAAAATAGAAAGTAAAACAAATAATATAGTTAAAATCAAATGAAAGTTTGAGGAAGAAGAAGTAAAATAAATGACATTAACTCACCTCTTCATTATGCTTTACCACCAGTTCTACATGCTCAGCTTTAGCTTTGTTAAGTTTGTAGCGAAGTTCAGTAATTTCACCAAAATCAAGTTTTTCCTTGGCATGCTTAAGAGACACTGATCTGCAAGTTGATTGACAAAGTGCTATGTTTATGGAGGAAGTAAGGTCAATTTTGAACATGGATATATACCAAAGTCTATGTAACTACCTTTATACAGCATGCTGTCTGTTCTGCATTTTCATAAAATATACATTGCTTAGTAAGGTGGTTGCTTCCCTAGATCACTCTGGCAAATCACTGAAGATGCAACATTTGCGTCCTAATGTCTTAAAGAACTGAGATTGAGCAATCGAAGAATAATTCATACACAGAGAATTCACAAGTAAATTGTTCCTTACTTTATAACACCAAATTAGTGTTGCACTTCCACCAAGGGAGAGAGGAGAGCATTTGTGATTGTATTTTTTAACGCAAGACAAATGTCAGGGGGAATAAAACCTTGGTGCAGAGGGTTATTTACTAACATTGGATAAAGGTGTAAATCTGCACTAAAATCAGAGCCACCAAATATTTGTTTCCAATACTGATCTTCCACCTAGTGATGGGCAGCAAACAGCTCTACGGCCACCTACCTGCAGCCACCAGCCCCTTCCTGGTTTATCGGCAGATTTGGTTGTTATAGCTTGTAATACTTGTTTAAAATGTCCGCTGACATGTTATTTCAGATAAGTGTCTCTTTATTTGATTAAATGTATTGTTTTAACTTATTACTGAGATTAAGAGTAATAGGTGGTCCTTTTGAAGGTTCAAAGTTCGCACCATGCGGCCCCCAAATTATCTCAGGTTGCCCATCACTGCACTAGAGAGATAAAATGAATAAACCATTTGTTGTGATGGTTTGAATGTAGATTGAAACTTTTGAGCAACACTATTAAAGAAGTCTCAAAAAAAAACAGATAAAAACAAACAAAATAGAAAGCATAAAATAAAAATATTTGTTACAGTGAATGTGTTAAAAAAAATGAAAGGTACTGTTGTAATTAAGTGTTCTACATCTTTCCAACACTCAATTTCTTTTTAAACTAGGAATAAATATTGTATACCAAAGAAGAATAACAAGACAAGTTTATCTCTGGAGGTACTCAGTGGATTCATTATACACTTCACCAGTACAAGCTCTGCAAAAAAGTATTATCAAATAAACTTTTTAAAATCACAAAATACATTTCACAACACCAGTGAAAAAATATCTAAAAATCAGTATAACTAGGGATATAAGTTAAACTCTGGAATAATCAGTGACAGAATTAAAGTAACTGACATATTACACAGCTATTAGAAAGAAAAGTTGACTGCACCAGGTGTACCATTAAACCTCCTCTTATTGTATAGATACCTCTTTCCCCATTAATATGGTGAAAATAACTTTATTAAGGAGGGGTGCACCCGGTCAAAGATTTGTAATAACCTTTTAAAAAGAAAAAGAAAAAGAAATGACCATCTGGGGCACTCATAAATGGATGTGAACATATATATTTTTATTATATTTATATGTTGAATGTAATAAAATCAATCTTTATTAGTATCTGATTAAAAACAGTTATCTAATAGCGAAATATAAAAAGTGATAGTGGAAACATTGATTATTATAAACATAAATTCAGTTAAGATAGACAAAGAATTGTCTAGCCGCGAGGCTACTCGTGTATCTTAGGACTTATTCAAATGAATTCTGTAATAGATCCACCTTATTAGGTATTGCAATACTCCTAATTTAAATATAAATACTTTGTATTGCCTCTGTTATTTCACATAATTAATATATACTCATAGATAGGATTCAGCATTGGATGGTATAGAATCAGATTATCCCACTAATCCCTTACTGGTTATAAATGGTTTTGATTAGCTCCTAATAGTCAGTTCATAAATTATTATTATGAATGCTTTATATTTCTTCTGTTGTTCTACCTTTGTATTCTCATATATAAAAATCCAGCAGTAGGTAATATTGGTTATAATAAACCCTCAGATCCCTTATTAGGTATTATTGATTCCAACACTCTAATACTAGTCTGTTCGTGAATTAATAAGGTAGGATATCCTTCCTCAAGGACCTACTAGCTGGCTGCATATGAGGATAATCGAGACATCAGAGGAGCTACACATTGACCTTAGACTCTGAGATATTCCGCTCAAACTGGGACTTCCTATATAGATTGATCCCGTAGAATGGATCTAAATTGCTATCCCTAAGATCTCTACCGCTGACCGCTATAATTGTTTCCCTATCTACTGCTTCAGTTTATACCTTATTAATTCACGAACAGACTAGTATTAGAGTGTTGGAATCAATAATACCTAATAAGGGATCCGAGGGTTTATTATAACCAATATTACCTACTGCTGGATATTTATATATGAGAATACAAAGGTAGAACAACAGAAGAAATATAAAGCATTCATAATAATAATTTATGAACTGACTATTAGGAGCTAATCAAAACCATTTATAACCAGTAAGGGATTAGTGGGATAATCTGATTCTATACCATCCAATGCTGAATCCTATCTATGAGTATATATTAATTATGTGAAATAACAGAGGCAATACAAAGTATTTATATTTAAATTAGGAGTATTGCAATACCTAATAAGGTGGATCTATTACAGAATTCATTTGAATAAGTCCTAAGATACACGAGTAGCCTCGCGGCTAGACAATTCTTTGTCTATCTTAACTGAATTTATGTTTATAATAATCAATGTTTCCACTATCACTTTTTATATTTCGCTATTAGATAACTGTTTTTAATCAGATACTAATAAAGATTGATTTTATTACATTCAACATATAAACATAATAAAAATATATATGTTCACATCCATTTATGAGTGCCCCAGATGGTCATTTCTTTTTCTTTTTAAAAGGATATTACACAGCTACTCAGTTATAATTAACACATAAATTAACACTCAATTACATAAGAGTGCAGCTACAAAGAGTACAAAAAAAAAAGAAATAAAGAAAAAAGGTGTATCTGATATCTGTCCACGTCATTTCAAAAGTCCCCACAAGGCACTTATACGTAACTTTTTATGTACTGCTGGTGTCTGCACTCCATGTAATTAATCAAAAAGTAATGTATTTATTAAACCTTGAATTTACTGCATCATTGGAGACAGTATGGCTAGGAACTGCTCTGAAGGTGGCAGGCAGCATAGCCATCTAAAACATATGACCAAACACTGATTTACAACTATCCCAATGACCAGGTATAGATAGGCCAAAATCAATATTCATAAGAATGTGCTTATCAAGTCACTAAGCATTAGAGATGTCACTGGTGGCTAATGAATTGATTATTATTATTACCATTTATTTATATAGCGCCACTAATCCCGCAGCGCTGTACAGAGAACTCATTCACATCAGTCCCTGCCCCATTGAGGCTTGCGGTCTAAATTCCCTAACACACAGACAAACAGACAGACAGACTAGGGTCAATTTTGTTAGCAGCCAATTAACCTACCAGTGTGTTTTTGGAGTGTGGGAGGAAACTGGAGCACCCGGAGGAAACCCACGCAAACACAGGGAGAACATACAAACTGCTTACAGATAAGGCCATGGTCGGGAATTGAACTCATGACCCCAGTGCTGTAAGGCAGAAGTGCTAACCACTTAGCCACCGGGCTGCATCCTCATGAATTGGTTCTGCCCATAAAATGGCTGAATACTGTGTACAAGTAACATATAATTTTACTTCAATTACTAATCTATACCTCTAAACAACATTTTTAAAAAATGAATGAATTTATTGTTAAAAAGGTAAATTTTCTATAGCAAGTATCAAAATAAACACATATGCATGCCACAGTGCAGAGAAATTGCCAATGTGATCCGGGACTAAAGAGATTATTATAACTAAACATGTTCTGGAACATAATGTGATTTCATAAGAGTTGGCTCCATAATAAAAATGACTATTAATCATAATCTTACCTTGTAACTTCTTTAGCAGCACTGTGGTTTTGAGAGATGAATGTCATCTTGTCCATATTTATAGCTGTTTATTTCTAAACAGGACTGTCTGTTATTTTAAGTGAACCCTTTTCTTCTATACACAGAACACCATGCATCTTATATGGATTTATGACTGTCTGCAAATAAAAATAATTGAAACACAAATAATAAAGTTAAACCTTGTACAAAGTGGAATATAGTGACAAAGGTTTGCTCTGCATAGCTCTCAAAGCTCGTCTCACTGTGAACAATGTACATGTAATTTTATCCATGAAAAAAACTGGAAGAATCTGCCCACATAAAAGCACAATGGTTTATTTAAGGATTTGCTTAATTGATTGAAAACATTTGCACATTTGATCCTTTTCACCTTACAAAACCTGCAGTGACAATCTTTTCATACTGTTAGAAAATATGTTGAATCTGCCTCCTGCTTTCCATATACGGTTTACTACTAAATATAATGGTCTTTCATGCAATCCCTGTCAGTAACCGTGTGCTTTATGACACTATCAGCTCAAGACATAGATCAGTGTTCTCAAACCCAGAATTATTCCACCTGTGGTACATTACAAAGAGTCAGTCAGTAATCATAACTCCAGCAAGGAGATATGAAAAATATTTCACATATATTTGAGAATGTTATTAGTATTTTGAGGCACAACAAAGTAAATCAAGTTGCACTCAGTAACAAATTGGTTAGGTTGGATAATACAAACAGGCTAATAGGTGTTCAAGAATTAGAGGTGACTTATAGAAAATATATAGTTTAAATTATCGGTTTTACCTAGGCACAATGGCTTATTATAGACAGGTGCCTGCTACATGGACTCTGCTGGTTTGACACCTTTTGAATCACAGCTCTGATCCCTTAGCCTCCTGATTCCACTGTGTCCTGTGTGGATTTTGGGTGCAATTTTTAAGGGGTAATGGGCATTGCTATATGTAATTTATGGAACTTGAAAAACTGGAGGGTTTTTTTTTTCAACATTTTGTTTATGTTATGTTATGTTTCTATTTTATGTTGGGTAAAGTGAAATAATGAAAATAAGTCACAGGTGGAATACCAGTGGTGAATGTTGTAAGATGATACCATCATCAGAATTACAATTAGAGTGTATAGGCCAGAATTCTGGGTAAATGAAAGCAGGTAAAGGCATTCATTGTACAGTACTATTGTTACGCCAAATAATATATAATGTGTATATTCTCTTTTCACTTGTATTTTTAGAAAACCTAAAAGTGGTAGGATAGCTTTAGGCTGCTAATTGCTGTAGACTGTTGCACATGGTTAGTTGAGGACTAATTATGTGACATGTTCTTCATCTCATAAGCAACCATGTACCACCATGTTCATCAAAGAAACTATACCAGGGGCATGATGTATGAGCCTCCAGGAAGTTGGTGGTTCTGGAAACAGTGATGTCCTCCAACAACAGTCAATTGAATGTAGGAAGCTTATCATAGGACATTCTATTGTTAGAGATATAGATCTAGGAGTTGGTCATGAAATAAATATATAAGTTAGGTGCCTGCCAGAGCTACTGCGAAGAGACATAGGAGGCATGTAGTAAAAATTGTTGAATCCCTGAGTCAAGGTGGAGCGGTTGGTTTTGTTGTACGTGTTGGAGCTAAAGATTTAGCTACCATTGATGTTGGAACAGTGGAGATAGTAGTGAAAATAGTACTTGCAGCGCCGTTTACCAAACTTGTTAATCAATCACTGCTGGCGGGTGTAATTCAAGGTGATTAGAGAATGGCAAATGTAATTCCACTGCTTCCACTAACATAAGAAGGATAAGCATATGATAACTCTAGACCTACAAGTATCACATAAACAGTAGGGAGACTTAAAAAAAAGTAAAAAAAAAATTGATCATTTAGTGTCAAACAAATGAAGAGCTGGTAACCAGTGGAGTACCACAGGAATCACTCCTTGGTCTTGTTTTGTTTAATGTATTCATTAATAACATTACTTTTTGTCGACAAATGAAGCTATGTCTTTTTGCAGATTGTACAAAGATTTGGACCAGGGTTCACACACTGCAAGGGGTTAAAACAAAAACAAATGCAAAACAGTCTACAGAAAATAGAAGACTGGACAAAAGTGTGGAATCTTTAGTAGAATACATTAAAATGTAAAATAATTACTGTGGGACACAAAAATCCAGATACAGAACACAAAGTGAATTAATGCCAACAACAACAGAGGTAAGAGACCATAGGAATATAGATTCAGATGATATGAAGGTAAGCAAGAATTGTAGTCAATAAGTAGAGAGAGCAAGTAGAATACTTTTTTGTACAAAGCAGTATTAGTAGCAGGAAGAGGGGGTTATACTGACATTGGTAAGGCTTGACATCAACTACTGTAAACAGTTCTGAAGGCCATACATCCAAAAAGACAATACTAAAATAGAATAAACTAAAATAGGAAAAGAGCTAATAAAATGAATGGGCTGTATAACAAAACTTTTCATGAAAGACACAATGATTGAACATGCAGCTTAGAGGAGAGAAGAGACAGATGTGAAATGATAGAAACTTTCAAATATATCAAAGATATTATTAGAGCTCAGGAAAGCAGTGTCTTTAAAACTAGAGGATCTCTGGAACAAGGGGACACATTCTGAAGTTGTAGGAAGACAGAAAGTTAACATAACAATGAACTTTTCACTCAGTTGTGGTGATGAGGTTTATAAAGTAAAATAATTAAAGAATACTTGGGAAATCCTATTGTTATGGTTAAAATTTAAGAGATTAAGACAAAACACACACAAAAAAGGCAGATATGTAAGTTATATTCTGCCATCAAAATCTATGTTTTTATGCAGCAGTTCTGATAGGATGTGTAGCTACAATAAACACACAGCTACCTAAGCAAGTAAGAGATATAAAATGAACTTGCTTGCCCGTCTGACATTGAAATTCGTCAGCTGTTGGTGAACTACAAGTCTCATCATGCTCTACATATCCCTCCAACAAGCATTGGATCACCAGTATGCTGGTGCAGAGATAATGCTATGTGAAGGGCCGGACTCACCTCCTCGCATCGAAAGCTGCATCTTGTTGTTGTTATTATCCGGGCTGATAACGTGACATCGGGCTGTGTGCCCCGCTGCAGGGGCCGCCGAACGAGCCTAAGCCTCTGATTGGCGGAAAGGACGGTCTTTCTCGTCGTAAGATCCTCTGATTGGTGGAGAAGCTGCCGGTTTGGCAGTCACTCACGGCAGAGACTGCACCGAGGAGGAGCTAGTTGCTGTGGGCAACAGTCAAGACGCTACGGAAGCCGTTTAGGCGTTGGCCTTGTCCAAAAACCATTGGGAAGCCGGAGCAGGCTTGACAGCTGCAAGTCGGAGCTGGATGGGGATTGGTTGGGTCAGCTAATAATGTCAGTTTGGATTGGATGTGGCCTTGAGCCGGTAGGCGGGGCTCGCCTTAATTTCGTGCTGCTAATTCGAAAGTAAGTGAGCGGAACCTGTACTAATAGCCGGGTTGTTACAAACAGGCGGTTTTATTTGTAGACGATGGCGGCGGAAGCGGCGGGAAGAAAGATTACAGAAGCTGTGTATGAGAAATGTATTGGCAACATTAACGTGTGCTTTGTATTGGTTACTGATACAGATTATCCAGCATTGTGCCCTGCACAGTTTATATGTTAGCAGTAGATTGAAATGTAAACTTGACTCAGAATTACAGCAAAAACAAAAACCTGGTACACGGTACACTGAAAAAGTATATACCTGGCATGTGTGGGATGGTGAATAAAGATGCTTCATATACAGAAACGTCAACTTGTCAGCTTCGGAACTCAACTTCTGTGAATGAATTAATCTGTGCGCAAAACATTTGTATAAAACAGGGTTTTTTTTCACATTGACTAATTCTCGGAGCCCGAGTTCATTCAGTAATTAAGTTAATGCTGAATTCCGGTGCAAAAAAAGATCTCCCTGAGCCGCAAGCTGAAATCCAGCCAGAAAAGTACCGTAAATACCGGTATTTACACGCACTATTATCGTAATGGTGCGTGGGGCACGTTAAATTTGGCTGTAACGCCAACAATTGAATATGCCCCTTAGGGGGGTATTCAATTGACGGCGGGATCGCCCAAAATCCTGCGCTCTAAAAATATTACCGTTACTACGGTAATATCTCGCTGGATTTCAGCGAGTAAATTACCGTATTAACGGTATTTATGCACAGGATTACCGTATTAACGGTAATATTTTTAGAGCGCGGGATTTTCGGCAGTCACGCCGTCAATTGAATACCCCCCTTAGAGTCTCCACAATTTTTTCAAGGCACCCTTCCAAAATAATTACCGAGCAGTCCCATTTTATAAGTAGTTGGGTCAGGGCAGAAATACTTAGTAAGTTGTTTGCAAAAATAATACACATAAATCCAAAGGAAAAGAATATTTTTATATATTTTTTTCAATTATATTTCTGTCAAAGAATAATTTACAGCTACAATATATGTACAAAAATCATCACACCGTGCCCCTTCATCCTCACACTCTGTGCCCTCCTTCATCCACCATCCACACACTCTGTGCCCTCCTTCATCCACACACTCTCCATTGCAGTTTCCTATCACCATTTCCCATCCGTTTCTTTACTTACCATACTTGGCCTTCTTTCTTCTATTTCTCCTGTCTTCTCTTCTGTCTTCTTACCAATCCGGTGGCGCCTGGGACCCAGCATCCTCCTCTCCTGCCGCTGCTCACTGAATATGTCGGACGTGATGACGTCACGCCCGACATTCAATGAGGAGGGAGCAGGATGCTTTGTCCCGGGCGCCGTTGGATTGCTAAGTTTTGTTTTTTCCTCTGCCCACGGCACCCCTGTGACAGCACCGCGACACCCCTGGGTTCCATGGCGCACACTTTGGGAACCGCTGCTATAGTCTATAATTCCTCATTCCACCATAGTGTAAGGCAAACTTTTGTAAGGTTGTAAACATGTCACACAATACAAGGCTTTAACAGATTTTAATATAACCCCAAACAGTACCAATTTAGGCGGTACAATCTCAATTTTAGACCACTGTCCCTCCAATACTTTTGTCTTGACTGTTGGTTGGTATGTCAAACTTTCTTTTACAGTGTATTCAAGTGCTACAATCAGTAAAAGCTATAACTGCAAAGGTTAACACAAAGTGAGTGATTAGGCAATTTGGCACTGGTTTGCCCAGTGAATGGCCTATAAAAGAGGGATTTGGGGGATACTTCCTGCGGCGATTCAAAAAGATCATATATTAGAGAATCTAGTGCCATATCAAGAAAAACATTAAGTGCAAACACCTGAGCTTTCATGGTAGTGAGAGCAAAACCCTTGTCTAATTCATTTTGATGAAAGTCTAGAGTTTGTGGAGTTTTAGGATAAGCTGGATCAAATGATTTAGGTGAAAGTACCTCAATCACTTTATATGAGACTCACTTGCGTTTTAGCAATGACTGCTCAATCTCCATACATTCAAAGACAGGATCTTTGGGTTGGAATGTAGAATTGGCACCATATGTAAAAGGTCTGACTGGACTGGTGGAGGCCAAGACTGTTCCAAAAGCATTCTCCAGTCTTGCACACCACTAGTGGCATGGAGAGAGGAAGTACAGCTACTACTTCTGCTGCTTTTGTGCGTAGTGTATCGGCAATGAGAGAAAACAGAGAGAACACATACCCTAGTTCAAAATACCATTGAATGGATAAAGCATTTTCTCTTTGTTCTGGTGTTGACTTTATTACCTTGGTATTTGAATATGTCACCATCAGGTCTATCTGGTGGTTGGAAAAATCCTGACATGTTTGTGTCTTGGGAGGGCTTGAAAGTGCTAAATGACATATCATACTGTCCTCATTTCTATGATATTACCATGTACTCCCATAGTCCTTTGGATCTGACACTGTTGTGAGCACAGTCCTTTCTGGTTGTGAGAGAGAGACACTCCTTGAACTTTAATCTTACATTTTCAAGTAATTTCCTTGCAGTATTTGTAAGTGTGATCTGTTGAATAAGTAATTTTAGATTGTGATATCACTGATTCAGTATGTCCTTTGAAGGCTTCGGATATACCACCTTGCTCAAGCAAAAACCTATGATGGATGAAAACATTCCTAACCGGCATAGACAATTACTGTTAGATGTTGCATTTTCAGAAGTGTTTATTTTGACAGGGACTCTGTCTTTTGCTGTGTTTATCTGTTCTCTTAGGAACTGTAACGGTTGACACGGTACTAGGTTGCTTTTTGCTGTGTTGATGATTGGATTGTGTTTTTGCAGAAAACATTATCAATTGGATAATTATTTTTTGGACGATTTCTTCAGAGTTTCCTGTTACCAGAATGTCGAAATAAGGCCATATCTTTCCTTGTTTTCAGAGAGCGGCCATAAAGACCACAAGCACCTTGGTGAAGGTCATTGGAGAAGTGTACAGTCCGAATGGTAGACATGGAAATGTTGACCCAGAACAATAAAACTGAGGAACTGATTACATCTCACGTATAATAGGAATGTGGAGATCATCCTCTAAAGCTTGGAGAATGGATTGCACTGACTCCATGTGGAAATGTCTTGCGTAAATTAATTTGAGTGGCCTCATATCTAGGACTGTTCGGAAACCTCCTGATGATTTTTTTATTAGAAAAAACTTGTAATAAAAGCGGAACAAAATCTTGTATCCTCTGTAAATGATGATGCAATCCCAGAGATGCAATCCTTTGAGTGATGAGCATCCAAGTCTCTGCGTACTTTGAAATCCTACCCACGCAGTATATTTAGGGACAAATCATTGTGAGGTCTTTCTCCCCAGCTTGCTTTCTTTCTTCATAATGGAATGAAAGGACTGTTTAAACGTGATACCACAAAATTGCGGAAAATACTACTTCCCCTGCCAAAATTTTTTTGCCTGTTTTAGTTACTGGCGAGAAGAAGATGAAGGGAAACATCTAGTTCTTGTCACGGTCATGTTTGTTTTTTATCTTATTCGGTCTTGCTGAAGCAGGAGTGTAACAGAAACTGGAGGTCTTGATAAACACTCTGCTCATCTGGAGTACACTGAGTAACACTAACAGGATAGGAGTCTAGGACCGGAGTCTGCACCAGAGTACGGAACTAGAATCCGCTGTAGCAGCACTTTGAAACTGTCTGTGGAAACTCAACCCCAGCACCTGTAACCAGGCGCACGGAGTTTGAACTCACTATTCGGAACTCAGAATGTGTAACACATGGAAACTCAGAACAGAATGAGCTGGAATTGGAGACAAGAAAGCAGAACCGTGACTAGGAATGGAGAATTCAGCACTGTGAGCCAATCACAGACCGATGCACAGAACTGTAAATGAGCCCTAAAGACTCAGAACCAGCCCCAGCTACAGAACTGGTGATACCGGCAAAACCCCAAGCACTGCAGAGTAAGTACTAGATAATACAAAGTTTTTGCTGAGGTAAGCACTCTTGATGAATGCAGATTTTTTGCAGAGAGATGATCACTTGGCAATGCAGAGTATTTGCAGAAATATATGCCCTTTGGTAATGCTGGATACTTGCAGAGAGATGATCACTTGGTAATGCAGAGTATTCAGGAACAGTGCTGGAAACCACTGGTGCCAAGAACTATCCCTAGGAGGGAAAGTGTGTTGTTCTGGCAATGAACACATCTCAGGAGCAGGTTTATAGGGTGTTCCTAATACCTTTTGGTTGCACAGATCATGTGATCACAGCTGCTGAAATCTGGTTGGTCTGGAAAAATCGCCTGACTGAATCCAGGATGTATGACGCCCATGCAGCGGAACAAACAGTAGGTGTTGGTTTACAAATGAAGAAGTGATGCTCAAGACTGCTGCAGGCAACTAGTAGAGACCCGGATAGCCGTGATATAACAGCAGCGGGCATGATAAGTGTGACTACGACCCCGATGTGTAACAGTTCTCCTATCCTGCGGCAAATAGTGTTATTTCAGTTTTTCTCCAAAGTATCACCAACAAATGGAAGTGTAGTTAAACAATTCTTTGACTGTGGGTCTGTCAGCCAAAGACACAGCCATTATTCTCTCCTGGCAATTACTGCTAGAGCCATTCTTCTAGAAAGTAATTGTAATCAATGGGACTTCACTAAAAAATTTAATTTCTTTTTGCATAGTTTCAATGTTTTGAAGTAAATCTGGTTGATTTATTTTCTTGTGTATCCTTATGAAGAGTCTCAGCCCAGATTCTAAGTGCCCTGGAGACTGAAGACATAGCTACTCCATACTTTAGTATTGTACCTAAGGAAAGTGAACATTCTTAAAGCAACTTTCCATTTTTCTGTTTAAAGCATCCTTCAGTGGGCCTCCATCTTCTAATGGAATGGTAGCTATTTATAAAATCTCTAAATTAAATTAACATCTGGTATTTTGCTCCCATTTTTCTGTAAATTATATCTGTAATTACTCAATGTACAAAGAACACTCTGCCTTTTCTTTGCTCCTCAATTAGACAATGCTGTAAAGAGGCCACCACTTCTATTCCCATAGTTTTGTTTATGGATTTAAGTAGAATCAGATCAGGGTTAAATAACCTGGGTTCCTCCACAGTATCACCTGACTCATTGCTAGATGAGGACCCAAAGACAACCCAGCACCTGAGGGCCCAGGTTGCTCATCTTCTATGTCCATACTCATGTCCTTGCACATAACACAATTGCAAATGTATCTTCCATAGATTTCATCAGTCATAAGATTAACTCTCCAATTTTTTCAGGAGGCTAAACCATGTTTTTTTTGGGGTTTTGAGGTATACAATCCACACATAAAGTTGCATCTGTCGAAGTCAGCAAATTGGATAAAGTCATTTCAATTAAAGTCTAGCAAACTTGGTTGTCTTTGTCTGAAAAGATGCGTACGGTACGCTACGACGTACCAGGGCATGCTACGGCGTGAAAGGGCGTACGCATCCACTACACGTGGCAGCAACAGTAATTGGTCTTTTACCATTCATTCGCACAAACACGCATACTTATAAAATAGTACACATTAATGGTAGTTGCAACACATAGTCAGTTATGTCGAAATATAGTAGTATTTATATATTATATCATAGTTACATGCATATTAGTGAAATACACGGAACGGGTTGAAGGAATAACATCATGAGTGGTATCATAATGAACCTTGTTACATATCCTACTGTTTGGTTCACTCTGCGAGGGAATCGCAGAGTGCATACACAAGTTATGAATGATGGGGAATTATGAACTACTTAAGACTAAGGAATCTTGGCGGGAAGAGCAGAGCATACCCCCTGCAGAGATGACCCCCTCCTTTGGATTCCTTAGGATGAACCAGCCAATGATTGACAACCCCTTGGACATTCCTGAGACCTGGACCAATAGATGCAAGCTATACCATCTTCATTGTATTACTGTATTTGATTGTGTATATAAGCAGCAGCTTGTGATCCAGCATGCAGACATCTTGTCCCCAGACTTCAGGATTGAATGACTGCACTGGATCCAGAGCGCCTGCGATAAGTAACGGCTGTATTTACTATTACTTCGCTTGAGCATATTTATTCTACTATTTGCGAATAAATCTTTGTGCTTTGGAAACACAACTCGAGGTTCGACAATTGGTATTGGTTAGCGACAATACGCACATAACACATCATAGGCCATACTCTGCACAGACATGAAGTTGAGATTTGCTTGTTTTTTTTTTCCTGCAGCAGACTCTAAAAGTACTGAGAAGGAAAGGCTTACTAACTAATTTAAACTTTCTAAAAACTCTTTTGCGGTGGGTTCAGGCTCCATAATGTATAATTCCCTTATGGACAATCTTCTGCTCTTTCCATGTAGATTTACTGCGGGTCAGCACACAACACGAACTGGAAGTGACATCATATAGGCACTGGTAACCTTCCTTCAAAAATTCCTAGTAGTGATATTCATTATAGTCCTCCCTAGAACACACTCTAGCATTTACCATCAACCATCTTTAACTCCAAATTCTAAAACTCCAATCTAATGTCTGCTACTTAAAACTAGAAAAATAGCATCTCTGCTGACCCATCTTTGTCTTTGTTTGTATTCCCAGTGGGAATATCAGAACTTGCCGGGAGCAGGTAAACCACATAGGTAAAAAATAAAAACCTGTAATATACTGTATATACACCTGTCTTACTCATCTGAGAGACATGAAAAATATTCCAAAGAAAACGAGGTGTCACATTACTGACACCTAGCATGGGTCAACTAGCATAGAATACCCCTGAAAAAGAGATTACCAGCGCCATGCGATGCAAGAATAGGCTGATCACAATAAAAGACCTGCAATTAGGGCTCCCCCTTGTCATAATGTGAATCCAGCTCCAGTCTAGTCAGAACAAAATAAATATGGGAATTTGGCACATAAAAATGAGAGCTCCTCTTCCCCAACCAGAGAACTAAAAAATAGGTGAAATACTACTGTAGAATTACAAGTCGCACCACTAATCCCTTAACTTTTTATTACGCATCTAAATCCAAAGAGCATCTTCAATCCTGAAGGGAAATGGCAAATTAAACCACAACAAGAATGAATTATGTCAAATGACCTGGAGGGATCATAATGTAAAAAGTCAATCAGAGTGGTTTTCTCATGCTCCAGCCAATCATTTACAAGTTGCTCTGATTGGCTGTATGTACATTGACCATTCAATCTCATTGCAGCTTTGATAGGTGCACATATTGTTCTTTTCTTATTGCTTTTTATTTTTTTATCCCTTTGGACGATTTCAGGTAAAAAAAAGGAAGATTACCTGTGGATTTATGATACTAATGAGGAGGCAAGCTAGGGATTGGAGCAGAATTTTATTGAAAACACTTTGTAAATTGATATGTGTTTTTCTCTTTCATCCAGTCTGGGGGACACTGCTTACCATGGGTTGTGGAGGGGAGCATGGGAGTTGGCACCTAACTAGTTAATCTTTAGCACTGCTGGCAGACCCCTCCCCTCTACAATCCCCCCGCCTCTTCCTCCTCAGTTTTTTCTAGGTGCCCAAAGGAGTTGGGCTTATTAGAAATAGCTAGTCATTTATTTCATTTATTTTTTATATAACATTAATTTTTTCTTTAATTTCTACAGTATAGTTAGTTTAGGGCAGAGCTGGGAGTGTGTTCTACATATAGAGAACACACAGAAGCTGGGCAGCAGTGACCGGACTCTCAGAGAGAGCAGACTGCTCTCAATGGCAGAGCATTAGCGGTCACAGTACAGAGTGACAAGCGGTCTCCCGGACCGATGTCACTCTTTGAGGCTCTAACGATAACCGGCGCTGCCATTAGGCATAGAGCGCCGCTTATCATTTTACCTTGCCGGCGGCCATGATCTCATCAGCGGACCGCGGAGGTACACGGAAAGAAGGAGGAGAGTCAAGGGGCCATACCAAGATCCCCCCTCAGGTGAATAGGAGGGGGCATCAGGGTATTAACGCTGCAGGAGACCTCTTCAGGAGGCCTCCATAACTCTGCCAGAGAAAACGATAAGTTCTTTAAAAAAAAAAAGGAGAGACAGAAAGCTGCAGAGGGGGAACTATCACAAGAGCTCCCCTGCTCTCAGCACAGATGGTACAGTCCGGCCTCTGGCGCCAAACAGAAGCCCGGGAAGGAACTTATCTCCAAGGGAGCAGACACCAGGACACTGCTGTTGGACTTCTCCCCTGAGTGGCCCTTTTGGCTAAGTACCAAAACCTTTCTTTAACCATTTACAGACTGTTTATGTGGTTACAGGAGGGAGGCTAGTAGGATTGTTAAAATCTTCTTACTTGCACATATACCTTTTAATCTGTTACACACATACAAGTACAGCTTTTATTACACATTAGTCTGTTACTTGTTGTCTACTCTGTCTCTCTCAAAATATCTCTTATCTAAGTGTGTTTGGTGTGCTTTTCCTTTTTAAAATGTCAGAAAAGGGAAAAGGCCCTATGGCAAAATATTTTACATGTTCCAGATGTAAAGTTAAATTACCTAATGGGCAGAAAGACCCGTTGGCGCTCTGCTCAGTCTGTGAAGGAGAGGTCCCCTCTGCGCAAACCCAGCTCCTTCCAGCCCCACTGATGGAGGAACTGGCCTGGGTAGCTTTCCTGACACAGTCGGTTTCCTCTTTAGCACAGATGATCTCCAAATCTACTCAATTGTTATCTAGTGTGGCAGCCTCTGTGACAAATAATGCTATTTAAAGCGGCGCTGCCTTGTAAAGGGAAGTTTCCCTTTACAAGGCAGCGCCGCTTTAAATTTTAGCGCTGAAGACGCCAAACTCGCGGGTGTTGAAGAACCCGGAGCTTAATACATTTACCACCAGGTTCCATCCTTGGAACAGGAAGAAATCACTAAATATCAGTTTATTAATGATTTGGTTTTAGCGGTGAGGCAAGCGTTGGACCTCCCAGAAATGGAGGATCCTAGTCCTAGAGACAGAAGTCTCTTTAAAAAGGCCAAAAGGAAGGTTATTCGTTTTCCCCCTTCTGTAGAACTCAGAGATATTGCTGAGGGAGCCTGGAAACAGCCTGATAAAAAGTTCTCTGTTCCAAAGAGGTTCTCTTCCCTGTATCCGTTACAGGAGGAGGACGTGGCTCGCTGGGAGGAAATTCCGGGCTACTCCTGTAGCCCGTTTGGCCCATCACACTCTCCTTCCAGCCCCGGGCTCAGCAACTCTGCAAGATATCACTGACCTCAGAGTGGAATACCAGTTAAAATCTATATTTGTAGCAGCGGGTTCTTCCTTTAGACCCACGTTTGCTTTAGCTTGGGTTGCCAAGGCCATGGAAGCATGGGCAGAGCAACAGGACCCAGAATTGATTACCCTAGCGTTACATTTAAAGGAGGCATCAGGGTATATTTATGAGGCGGCTCAGAGCATAGCTTCTGTGTCCTCCTCTATTCAGGCTGCGTCTGTTTCAGCAAGAAGAACGTTATGGCTGAAATCCTGGGAAGGGGATTCTGAGTCAAAGAAATCTATGGAATCCATTCCTTTTTCTGCAGCAGGTCTGTTTGGCCCGGAATTAGATAACATGATTTCCCAGGCAACGGGGGGCAAGAGCACCTCTTTGCCGGTTTTCTCCGGTAGAAGCCGGACCCCTCGGTTTAGCTCCTTTCTGGGTACATCCTTGCCCAGGGGCCAGTCGTTTAAGGGTAGACAACCGAATTCTCGAGGCTCGTCTGTCAGAGGCAGGTCCTCATTTGCAGCTAGGCGCCAAGCCTCTAAGACTCAGGAGAAGCCTGCGTCCTGACTGCCACTCTATTCTCCAAGAGGGGGCGGGGCGCTGGGGCATTATTTCAAGAGGGTACATGATAGAGCTGATGGGGCCGATACCACAGCGCTTCTTTGTAACCTCGCTACCCCGAGATCCCCAAAGAAGACAGGCAATGCAGGCCTGTGTCGCCTCTCTTCTTACGCAAAAAGTTATTTGCAGGGTCCCAGACAACCAGAAAAGAAAAGGGTTTTATTCAAATCTTTTTCTGGTCAAGAAGCCGGACGGGTCATTTTGACCCATTTTAAACCTAAAGAGCCTCAATGTGCACTTAAGAGTGGACAAATTTCAAATGGAGTCCCTAAGGCCGGTGATAAATGACCTAGAGAATGATCAGTTTATGGCATCCATAGACATAAAAAATGCATACCTCCACATTCCTATTTGGAGCAGTCATCAGTCTCTCCTGAGGTTCACAGTAGGGAACTCCCACTATGAGTTCCGGGCTCTTCCTTTCGGCCTCTTCACAGCTCCAAGGGTCTTCACGAAGATCATGTCGGTGATGGCAGCGTGTCTTCACCTAGAGGGAGGTCAGGTCGTCCCTTATTTAGACGATCTACTCATCAAATCCTCCTCTGAGATTTGCTTACGTCGGCACTTATCACTCACCATAGCGGTCCTCGACAGCCATGGGTGGCTGATAAACTTAAAGAAATCCCAGATGGTTCCGTGTCAACGCATGGTCTTCCTGGGGCTCATCATGGATACCAGTCGGCAGAAGGTGTTCCGGCCTACGGAGAAGATCAGTTCGATCCGGGCTATAACAACTCAGGTCTTGTCCTCTCCCAATCCCTCAATTCATTTGTGCATGCGGCTGCTTGGGAAGATGGTGGCCTCCTTCGAAACGATCCCCTTCGGTCGGGCTCATTCTCGATGCTTCCAGTGGGATCTGTTACAGAAATGGTCAGGATCCCACCTACGCTTGGATCTCCAGAGGATCTCGCTGTCTCCGGGGGTGAGAGAATCGCTCCAGTGGTGGCTGAATCAGGATCACATGTCAGTGGGCAGGTCTTTCGCTCTATGGTCATGGATCATAGCCACAACAGACGCCAGCCTGAGAGGTTGGGGGGCGGTAATCCTGTACCTCCGGCTCCAGGGACTTTGGTCTGTTCAGGAATCAGCCTTATCAATAAACGTGTTGGAGTTGAAGGCAATTCTTTTAGCTCGTCGGGGGGCACAGACCCTCCTTCGGGGCCACCCTGTCAGAATTCATTCCGACAATGCCACGGCTGTGGCATATGTCAACAGGCAGGGAGGAACCAGGAGTGCAGCCGCAATGCAAATTGCAGCTCAGATTTTTGCTTGGGCAGAACAGTATGTTCCAGCAATCTCGACAGTATTCATTCTGGGAATAAAGAATTGGGAGGCCGACTACCTGAGTCAAAATCAAATGATGCCGGGGGAGTGGTCACTCCATCCGGAAGTTTTTCAGCTTCTAGTTCAGAGGTGAGGTCTTCCGGATATAGATCTCATGGCCTCCAGACACAACAAAAAAGTTCACAGGTTTTGCGCAAGGGCAGGAGACCCCTTAGCGGTGGCAGTGAACGTAATGACGATGTCATGGGAATTCAGGTTGGGATACCTGTTTCCTCCGATTCCCATGCTTCCTCGCGTGCTCAGACGAGTAAGGCAAGGCGGTCTGCCGGTAATTCTAGTAGCTCCCTCATGGCCACGCCGAGTGTGGTACGCGGACACAATCTCAATGGCGGTAGGACAAGGATTTCATCTTCCGTCACAAGATGACCTTCTTCTTCAAGGTCCCTTCCATCACCAGAATTTACCTCGGCTCAGTTTAGCGGCATGGCTGTTGAAGTCAGCCTCTTGAGAGCTAGGGGTTTTTCCTCGAAAACCAGTTTCAGCTTGCATCTATCATCGGATTTGGTGAGCCTATATCAGATGGTGTGAAAATAGGACATGTCACACGTCTTCCTTTCGTGTCCCTCGCTTATTGGCTTTTCTTCAGGATGGGCTGGAAGCAGGGCTTCGTTTAGGTTCCCTAAAGGTTCAGGTATCAGCACTTTTAGTCTTCTTTCAACTGAAATTAGCGGATTTGCCAGATATCAAGACTTTTCTTCAAAGAGTCTTACATATTCAACCTCCCTATGTTCCGCCTACAGCACCATGGGATCTTAACCTGGTACTGGACATGCTCAAAGGGCCTCCTTTTGAGCCCTTACTTGAGGCAAATTTTAGGTGTTTGACCTGGAAGGTTGTTTTTCTTTTGGCAATTGCATCGGCACGTAGGGTGTCGGAATTGGGAGCTCTGTCTTTCCGGGAACCATATCTGGTTTTTCACGAGGACAGAGCGGTTTTGAGAACACTCCCCACTTTTGTTCCAAAAGTAGTGTCCTCCTTCCATTTGAACCACAAAATTGTAGTTCCGGTTTTTTCATCTACTTCACATTCTGATCTGCAGTCTATGGAAAGTTAGATGTGGTTAGAGCTCTCCGTATTTATGTCAAAAGAACATCTCAAATTAGACGAACCGATTCCCTGTTTGTTCTCTATGAGTCTAACAAAAGAGGCTGGCCAGCCTCTAAACAGTCCATTGCAAGATGGATTACGGCAACTATTAAGCAAGTTTACATAAGCGCTAACCTTCCTGCACCAGGGAGACTTATGGCCCATTCCACCAGATTGTTAGGGGCGTCGTGGGCAGCAAGAAATGGGGCTTCTGCTGACCAACTTTGCAGGGCAGCCACTCGGTCTTCTGTCCACACATTTACCAAATTCTTTCAATTTAATGTATTCGCTTCCGCGGATGCAAATTTCGCTCGTAGTGCTCTACGAGCGGGGCTTTCAGAGCGGTCCCACCCTTAGGGGGCTGCTTAAGAACGTCCCCATTGTAAGCAGTGTCCCCCAGACTGGATGAAAGAGAAAAGAGGATTTATATACTTACGTTAAATCCGTTTCTCTGATTCCTTCTGAGGGACACTGCGATCCCTCCCTTCGGCCTTTCCTCTGTATGCTCTTGGTTGATTGACCTTTCTCCTTGGGGCTTTTTGAATTAACTGAGGAGGAAGAGGCGGGGGGATTGTAGAGGGGAGGGGTCTGCCAGCAGTGCTAAAGATTAACTAGCTAGGTGCCAACTCCCGTGCTCCCCTCCACAACCCATGGTAAGCAGTGTCCCCCAGACGGAATCAGAGAAACGGATTTAACGTAAGTATATAAATCTTCTTTTTTCATTTAGGCACTATTGTGAACTCTACATGTACATGTACCAGCGAGCTCTGACTGCCACTTGTAGTTACACAAGCTCTAGCATGCACTCTCAGCCTTGGGCTTTCTGGTAATTGTACCACCATACTTAAGTAGTTAATGCTTGTTATGATTTGCTGGAGCTTGTTGTTCCAAATTAAAATTATTTTATTTTTCACTTACAAATATTATGCTGGTACCCGCTGCACAAGGAAAAGGCCAAGCACAGGGTTGGTTTGTCCTAGGTGGAGCCTGCACATTATTGTCAGGCTTAATATCTTTACTGAATTTCGCCCCCTAGGCTGGGGCTGGTTATTCATTTATTTATATTACTGTAAATCGGGGTCATTCCAGGTCACAGTAGGTTTGGTGGAAGGGTATTCACAACCTGCTTTTAATCAGGTAGTGAAGTACGTGATTCTTGCATTCCTGTTGTTCTTAAAGCAATTTAATATTATTGGATGAGAACTCCCTTATGCCTGGCATAACCTGGTGCTGGTTCCCGTTTTTTCAGGGGAACACAATGCTTATTGTAAATCCATAGACTGCCATATGCTTGTCACAAACCAAATAGGTTTAGTGGATTCACATACACGAACCTGAATTGGTACTGGCAGAGTCTGAAGAATCACTAGTTTTCACCAGGGAGGTATGGGCATTGCTGCTGGTGGTTTTGCAGGTCACAACCCTCTGCCTACCACCCAAGGTGTGGTGGTTACGGGATGATAAATACCATCCAGGTATACTGCAACAAATTGTTTTAACACATACCACAATGTTTTGTTAACAAATTTTTGTCATACTGCAAGTACATTACATAACCCAAAGGACATGACCAGGTAGTAGTATGTGACTGTATGTACCTTTATTTATAACATTTTTTTTATTCAATTATCAAATCAATACTGCAAACTATTCAATCCTCCCTATACATACTAATAAATGCTATCATTAAGCCTCACCAGGAATTCAGTGCATTATAACAGCAGCAGGCAAAGGGAGTGTAGCGTGTAAGAACAACGGGTTTTTGTCAGATCAAGTAATAGTAAATATCGCAATTCTAGGTGTGTCAGGAGTGAGTAGGAGGGAGAGGTGGAAAGAGAGGATGAACAGCATATATAATAGCAGGAGACAAGCTCACTTACTCCACTTTCCAAAATAACATAAGGCGGCATCCCTCCCCAGCCTACCCTATCTAAGTTTAAAAGGAACTAGAGCTAGGATGGTTTTTTTGGGGGGTTTTTTCCACTGCTTGGCCATGTTATATTGTACATTGTGGGCCGGATTCATTAAGGAGCGTGTCTGGCCCTAGTGTGTGTATAATCCGCACAATTATTTTGCACATGCCCAGAACTAGACAATACGCTACAGAACGCAGCATGGGGTCGCATACAATTTGGCGTATACATCCACCAGATCGGCTATAGAGCAGACTTTTGGCCTCTTAAAGGCCATAGTCCACTACCTTAACCGATCTGGTGGCGCTCTTATGTATACGCCCAATATTGTATGCAATATAATTGCTCTGTGTGTGGTACTCCATAACATTGCCATCAGTAATGGGGTTCCATGAGTGGAAGAGGATAAGGTTTCTGACCAGGTGATCATCAGCCCGAGTCCTCGATATTCTCAAGAATATATGGGCTATAAAGAACATATGATTTCTTCATACATTTCATGTAAGTACCTTTTGGCCTTTGTTTCAAATGGAATTGTCACGAACAGCACTCACCTGAGTCTGCGTGACGCTTATGTGACACAGGGTCAACCACACAACAACCACTTGGTATGTCTAAAATGATTAAATACTTCCCTATCTATGCCACACACTAGCTTCGCGATACTAATTACCACCACCAAGGTTTTTTCGGATAAGAGCTGACACTCTTATTTAGGAAGCCTTCGGTTTTCCCTAGCATTAATCCAACACAATTTACACTTAAACCACAAGGTTTGCACAGTTTCAATTAGGTAGCGTCTGGACCAAACTGTCGCGTGAATTCATAAGAACGCAGAGACTAGAACTTATTAAGTGTAATTTAATATGGAAGACACATCCACAATGCTTAAGATAAAAAGATAATAAAATGACATACAAATATAGTGCAATTGTTTCTTATAAAATAAAAAGGATAAAACACAGAATTGATACCTCACTTAGAATCAAGTTTGTGGTGCCGGGAGGAGCAGGAAAAAATGGAACCTCTTCAATTACTCCCTCAGAAGAAGAACCCAGAGTTACATTTTCAATACAGTTTTAAAGTCAAGCTACAGGGCCCCCCAGCCCCCTTCCCTGTGAGGTCAGAACCAACAGGAGGGGAGAATGCAAATTAGGGACTTTGCTGTTTGAATACCTCTAAGTCAAGTTTTCTTTACACCGTCCTAACTTTTCAACAGTATGGTTTACGAACATGATTTTACCTTCACACAACAGGTCCTAAGTTTCCCTTCATCTGCATATCACACATGCCTCTGGTATGTATGATATTGGAGAAAATGAGATGATCTTTTCCTGTGCCCTTATTCAGCTTGAATCTGTCATTAACATACAACCCAGTCTCTGCAGTCGGCCTGTCTGGGGCCTCCCAAACATGTGTGAGATTTCATTGTCTTGCAAGAGATCTCCTCAAAGGCATTCACATTTGCCATCCTGCCATAAATGGTATAAGGTGCTATCCTTATCTACCAGCCCCCCTGGGTGGTTTAACATCCACAAAACCCATTGATCTAACAGCTTCTAAGAGAACCATGTCACACTATTTCTAGGAAGTAATTCACAAACATATATTTGCAGATTTATGCCTAAACATTAGCTTGCACATGACAGGAATGCTTAAAGTAAATGGTCAAAAACACACAAATTTTTGTTTACAAATTGTGTGTTACAGCAAACATCAACTTAACACAGCAAAACCACACTGCAAAATAAAAAAAAAATTCTGGCCCCTTGACCTTAGGTTACACGTGATGTGGTGGGCTACAGTGGGGAAAACTGTTGTATGGTGGAAGGAGAGGAAACGTGTCATAGGGGAAGGAGTGTTAGCATGTGACATTAGGGCAGGAGGTGAAACATATGAATTTGGGACAAGAAGGTTGGTGGTGAGGTATTGTGTGCCAAGGTCGGTGAGATGGGGTAGTCAGGATAGTGTTAATATTTGGAAAGTGTGATTGGTATGGGTTAGGATGGTGCTTATGTCATGGGTGGTACTTTCTAGTGCTTGGTTAGAGAGGTGCACTTTGTTATAGAAATCTGCAGTCTCCTCACTGCCCCCTGTGTCCTCCTCTATCTGAGGATCTTCTACATCACGTGTCCTTTCCATCAGGTCCATCTCCCCTTCCACTGTATCTGCATCTTCACCTAACATAGTGGAAGGAAAATAAAAAAAACATAAACCTCTATGTTTGAGTCAAACACATCCTCGTTTTTGCATAATATTAGTAGATTTCATAACATTTTATTTTTTAAACGGACAATGAAAGTCAGTGTGTATATGTGAGGTCATCTTTTCTACCATTTTTTTTTTAATTTGGTAACATAAATAACAACCAGCATATCTGTGTGTTGAGTGGAATGTTAGGCATCCCTTTGAAATCTATAAGTAACCTTGTCTGAAAATAGTCAATCTTGAATATCATGGACATATTCTACAATAGGCTGACTAGGTTGTAGAGTAAGTGTCAAGGATTTAGGAGTTGTCGTTGCATTAAAATTGGCAAGTGCTAAAACGTAAAGATTTTTTTTATTATTTTTTTTTAAAAAGCCACTTATTGTTGGTGGGTGCGTTTCAATGTCTGTAAACAAAGACCAAGCCTGACAGCTCTATTATTTCTATTTCAGCAATGACAATTAGCAATGGAGCAATGGAGCTCTCCTGAATGTCACTGGAGACTTTAAAGAACACTGCTACCCCTCCTCTTTCTTTTCTAGCTATGACGCTGCCCAACTGCACTAGAGACTGCCAAGAACTGTGCTACCACTTCAGTGTCCCTCTGTGAAATGGCGCTAGATCGCCATGGAGGGCGGTACTTATAGACTCCAAAGCTCCCGAGATCCGACGACGTAACAATAACGTTTTGCCTTGTTTTCAATTCCGAGGGCACGCAAAAGTACCGAGCTGGCTCGGCTCTGTACTCGGATCTGCTAAGTTCGGGTGTGTTAGGTTCTTGAGGAACCAAGCCTGAGCATCTCTAGTTGGAACACGGAAATTTAAAATAATATAATATAATCTCGATAGCCCTAAATCTAAAGAATACTGTATAGCCTCATAAGATATAGTGCTTGTTCTAAATCCCAATACCCTGTTTAATGTTTTTTATTTAAATTCCACAATTCTGAAAGGTACAGACACAAAGCTAAGATGACCGCAATCTTGATTATTAAATATAAGACTTTTTTAATTCCTACTATTTTACCAGGTGAACAGTGACTTTTATTACACAATTTGTATTTTACAACTGTACTGAGTTTGACTAATAAAGCTCCGCACTATTGTATTTTAAATTTTGTTACTAGAATTTAACCAAAATCAGCAAACATTTAATGCAGAATCACATTTGTTTCCAACCAAACAAAAGTATAAGATAGTATATATGTGCAAGGAATCCTGCTGCAACACTAAATTACTAACCAGTATCTAAAACAAAGACAAAATAGATGTCAGAAAGGAAAATAAATAAATAAATATCTACAATTTCACAAGTCGACTATACAGAATGATACTGTTCGGGTAAACTGGTTATGCAATGGAATCTTTTTGCCTCAAGGTGGCAGAACTCGCCTGCTTAATACAACCTACCAAAAGTAGAGAAATTTTTATGTGAAAGACTCATACCTAGAAAACACAAGTAAATCAGTTTACCCTAGATGAAGTAATGGTGACAATGCATATTTGAATAATAGTTTGGTGTTTTTTTGTTTTTTTTTAAAAAAGTGAGAGAACTGTTTTGTTTTGTTTTACATACTTACTTTTATGTTACTTTATGTTATTTTAAAGTCAAACTGCACCGAAAGCTAAATTTTATGTAATTTACCAGTTGGGTAACCTAAAAAAAAAAATTTTTTACTAACCAGTACATAGTAGATCAAGCGATTCAGTGGGGCTCCTGGCTCATTTAACGGGCCGAGAAGGGGGATCAGCTCTCCTGTTGTGCCTTGTTCTGGTCATCTTAGCCACCCTCCTTCTCATGACTTTCCTATTCTTGCAAGAGATCCTGGTTCAACAGTCAGCTATATCGGGAGAATTTCATTTTGGTGTAGCGATAGAATGCATTGTTTATTTTATGACTATTTCATTAGAAAATAAAATTTTCTACTCCGTTATGCAGTTAACAACCTGTTTAAAAATACATTTCAGTATAGTATATTCCTCAGTCATAAAGGGAGGTAACTAAAAAGGTGAAATTTGAGGTGAGGTTTATTTTACTTTTAGGTGACACTTTTCTCAATCTAAAGGAAACCTAAAAGCTGAAGCATATGGAGGAGGCTCTAGGATCCAACTGGGAAACTTAATGAGATATAGGTGGATGTAAAGAAAAAGATAAACAGTATACAACTAAATGTATCTATATTTGTGTGTGTTTATTTACAGTCAATGCTCTTTAAAAGGGTTTATAGTTCCAATGCATTGAATATAAAGAGATATCAAGAGCATTTTACTATGTACTAATTACTGTAATCTATCATAACTGAATGAAGCCATTTCTAATATAAGTGAAGTTTGGTTCTCAGGTAATTGTACAAGGCCGAGCAAAAAGCTTAAACACTGATAGCTAAACAATTGTTTGCGGGGATGACCTAATCTTTACTATAGATGTGAGTTTGACACCACAATCTTCCTGTATAAGCTTGACTAGAGCCTCACATCACTACTCCATGCTGTTGGGGGACCCTGTCCTTCCAATATCTAACTCTCGATCTGTCATTTCAGTCTCATCTCCTTAACTCCCCATACATTATAATAGTACATGATAACTCTGCCCGTCACATATATCCCTGCCCTCACTACCACAAGTCACTGATTCCCACAGGATGAGCATGCTTACCTTGTGCAATCATCGATGCTGCTGTGAACAATACAATGATCTAATATGCTATGACCCTAGTCAAACACACTATAACAAATACACCTAAGGGGGAATTCAATTCAATGCAAAACCAAGTCAGAGCTTGGAGTGATGTCTGCTAGGGAGCACTTCCGGTTAATATGGTAAGTAAAACATCACTCATTTTTACTCCCACCTCGATGAGGGGTGAACAAGAACCAGCCTTGTGTTACTTCCCTAACTCCCTGTGCAGCCTCATTTTTATTTTTGTTATTATGTAATTTTGCTGTATGTTCTAATCTCCTATTACGGCCCTGCAGGAACCTTTGTGGCACCTTATAAATAAATGTAATGATAACCATGTACATGTAACACATGACCCTTTTCTACCTATAGAAATTATTTTATTTTCCAATTGGTAAGTAAGCGATTAAAGGTATGTAATGGATTTTCTCAGAAATATGACAGTGTGATTATCTTCTGAAAGATTTATTGAACAAGCACCACTTCAATGAAAGAGCTATTTCCCAAGTAGAACTTATTCCAGTACGTTTTTGGTGATTTTATTTAGACTACATCATTTTTGCAGTGGAATAAGCCTTTAAAATACTTTTGTTTTACAACAGCTTTTATTTACAGCTAAATACCCTCATTGATAAATCTAGAAACAGCAACACCAACAGGCTACAGACATTCCATATAGTAAAATGAACACAGCATCATGACAAAATATTGCAGAGATTATCATATGCAGTGTTGATAATCAGCACTGCACGGCCCTATCAGCACGGGAGGGCAGAAGACTAAAACACTTTAGGGCGGAATATTCAAAGATACTTGGACGGGTGCTGCAGCCGCTTTATCACGTGCCACATTCCCTAACACACCTTCTATCCAGTGAAGGCTCTATCCAACTTGTAAACTGCACTTTCCAATACACTAAAAATATGGACTAAATAGACCTGTAGGTTCTTTACTGGCACCAAATTCTATGGTTCTGTAATTATTTGTTACCTATGATTTTATATAAGCTAATAGAAAGTAATATAAAAAACAGTCTTTTATTCAAGCACACAATATTCTTAGCAAAACATTACCTTAAAACAAAACAAACAAGCAGATGTGTCCCAGTGCAAAATATGACCAAACCTGTAGTGAACTCATTTAATTCAGTATTTTAAGCCATGTCAGATGAAAAATCGATGACAGGAGTGAATTCTTTTTCTTGTACTGAAAAGCTGTCAAGTCTCTATTCCCAGATCCAAGGCCTTTGAATGAGCTGAACTGCACTAGGCCAGAGGCGAGTTGTTTGGAGCCAAAAAGTGGCAATGTTACCTCATTAGATGTGCTTTCCAGCTTGTTCTGGCAATCTGTCAAGGTATCTCTCAAAGCCTCAAGACCAGCAGGTTTAAATTTATCATTGTAGGTCCCTGAAGAAGTACAATAATAAAATATAGATCTGGAGTAACTAATGTTTATTTAAAAACAAAACAAAAAAACAATTTATAGGGTACGGACATACTCATCAAGTGCAAAATAAGAATATTGTGCATAAACAAATTTATTTCATTAATATAAAAGAGATAGAATCAGTTGTGAAGAGAAAAAAAAAATACACAACATACAGAAGTATACATCAACCGCAATATTAAAACCACTGACAAGTGAAGTAAATAACATTGATTATCTCATTACAATAGCGCCTGTCAAGGGGTGGGAAATATTAAGCAGTAAATGAAGATGATGTGTAGGAAGTAGGAAAAATGGGCAGGCGTTCTGAGCTACTTTGACAAGGGACAGATTGTGATGGCTAGACGACTGGGTCAGAACATCTCCAAAACGGCAGGTCTTGTGGGGTGTTCCTGGTATGCAGTGGTTAGTACCTACAAAAGTGGTCCAATTAAGGACAGCCGACGACAGGGTCGTGTGCGCCCGAGGCTTATTGATGCACATGGGAAGCGAAGGCTAGCACGTCTGGTGCAATCCCACAGAAGAGCTAATGTAGCACAAATTGTTGGATAAGTTAATGCTTGCCATGATTGAAAGCTTTAAGAACAGACAGTGCATCGCAGAATGCTGCATATGGAGCTGAGTAGCTGCAGATAGGTCAGAGATTCATCCCAGCCGCTCCCTGTCTCAGCACCGTCTTCAGTGAAGGTCTGACTCCTGGACCCTGCAGGGGAATACACTAAAGGAGACAGGTGCATGCGAATAATAAAAAGTTTGTTATGTTGCTTCCCAGTGACCACCTTACCAATGGTCACCAGCTACTTTCCTGGGAAAAGACAGATACCGCTCCTACTTACCTGCTCTGGGCCACCTGTGTTCGCTGGAACTCAGCCGCTCCGCGGCCCGAGCCCCGGCTGTTAAGCTCGCCTTGTCTTCGGGCTCAGAACTTTAGGTGCTCTTTCGGATAGATGACAGGAGCCTTATATACCACTCTCAGCCTTGCACTGCACTACCAAAGGAACCAAGTGTCCCTCTACATCAAGGGCAGAGTGCCCTCCTAAGACTACTAGGACCATGTGTCCTCTTCACTACCTAGAGCCCAACGCCCTTATAACCACAAGGGCTTATTGCCCTACCATAAAGGCCTACTGCCCTAACCAACAAAAGAAACCTAATGTCCCTCTAATCACAAGGGCTTATTGCCCTTCTAACAAGGATGTAGCATCCTTAAAGCAATCGGGCTGCTGCCCTGCAACCCTATCGGGAGCCTCGCGCCCCACTCAACTCAGAGGCCTATGCCTCTCTACACCTATGGGCCTGGTTCCCTGCTTCAACTCTATGGGCCTTGCAAACTATAGAGCCTTGTGCCCTGCCTACACACAAGGGCCTTAATCACTGCTACTAGTTATGGGCCTCTTGCTCAATGACCTAATGGCCTTTGTGCCCAAGTCTACCTAATGGGCCTTATGCTTTATACAACGGGCCTAGTTCCCAAGAACTACCAAATGGGCCATGTGCCCAAGTAAACCCTGTCTATGGCATAACTGCACCAGGGCCTTGTTGCCACTATTCGTGCAATGAGCCTAGTGCCCGAATTGTACCCTTGGGCCTTGTGCCTGACCTAACCAGAATATTTTATACTCGCCTGCTCCGCGCATGATACTCTGCTTACCCAGTGTCTTCGGGTCTTCCAGACCCTCCAGCTGGCGGTGCCGCTTCTTCTCTTTGGTGCTGGAGTCCCCGCTGCCTTCTTGGTGGGGGCACTCTCAGCTCTTACAAGGGCTCCCCGCCGGTGATCTCTTCTTTTACTTGATCCCGGCATCTACTGCCTTCTTTCCAGCGAGCGTTTCTTCCAGCATCTTACTTTCTTGTTTCGTCCTCTTCTCGTGGCAGGCTAGCTCCTAGCCCTTGCAAGGGCTCCCTGCCACTTCCGCCGGCGTCTCCTGCTTCTTCGCCGCTGAACGTCCCACAACGTCCTCTTCCGTCTGCTCCTCCAGCATACTGACCTAAAGATGGCGGCGCCCGGCGGCTTATATAGTCATTGGCGCGCCGACGTCACCAGGCATCACCGCGAGCCCTGATTGGCTCGCCGTAACGCCAACAATTCAAACAGCCGGAGGTGAGCCAGGATTGGTTCACCTATCCTGCCGCCGAATGGCCAGCAGGGTAAAGTGAGCCCTGACTGGCTCACTTACCCTTTACTGCTGGGACATACAGAAAGGAAATTAATGGACTCGCTAACCTCTGATCCACGGCCAGGTAAGTTGAGACTTCTCTTCTTTCTCCCATTTTCTCTTCTGTCTTCACCCTCTTTCGGAGCGCGGCACACCTCCACAGAGTAATGGAGGAAGATGGCGTGGTCTGTCGAATCATGTTTTGTTTTACATCATGTAGATGGCCGGATGCGTGTGCATCATTTACCTGGGAAAGAGATGGCACGAGGATGCACTATGGGAAGAAGGCAGGCTGGTACAGGCAGTGTGATGCTTGGCCAATATATTACTGGGAAGCCTTGGGTCCTTGCATTCATGTGAATGTTGCTTTGACACATACCACCTACATAAACATTGTTGCAGACAAGTACACCCCTTCATAGCAACGGCTTTCCCTGATGGCAGTGGCCTCTTTCAGCAGGAAATGGGCCCTGCCACAACACAAAAATTGTTCAGGAATGGTTTGGGAAACATGACAAAGAGTTCAAGGTGTTGACCAGGCCTCCAAATTCACAGATCTCAATCCGATCGAGCATCTGTGGTATGTGCTGGAAAAACAAGACAGAGCTATGGAGCCCCCACCTCGCAACTTACAGGACTTAAAGGATCTGCTGCTGACATCTAGTGCCAGATACCACGGTAGACCCTCAGTCTATGTCTCGCTGGGTCAGAGCTGTTTTGGAGGCACGAATGGGACCTACACAATGTTAAGCAGGTGTCAATGTTGTGGCTGATGGGTGTAATATGCACTGCATCATAAAGTGATGACCAAGTGACTAGGGAAAAGCTTGTTGTATTTAAGCTGTAATTTAATTGTTAACCTTATTCATTTGTTTTTTTTACTCTAGTTTACAGTTCAGCGTTTTTTGCTACCACTAACAACTAGAACCAAATCAATTACCAGACGCGTAAGAGAATAAGGCAATTGAGGTACTTTTTCTACTGTAATGTTATCATTAAACTTTCTGGAAATAAGCTCAAAATATAAGCCAACTAAAACTGTGACTTACTTATAAATTACCTGAAAAAAATGCACAAATATTCTGAGGATTATTTAAATTTGTATTTTTTTCTATTTTGTATGAATATACAGAAAATATTATTATCGTGGATTTGTAAGACACCATAGTGCTCAGGCAGTGCATTACAGTAGGGAAAACAGGACATACATAACACATGGATATATAAAGTATACAAAATGAAAGGAGACATGGAAACAAAGAGTATAGAGGTCCCTGCTCATTAGAGAGCTTACATTCTAAATAAAAGAGGACACAGCTGAAACAAGAGGAGCGAATATGTCTCAGAGTGGAGATTGGGACAACTGTGAGGGTGTATTAGTGTGAGTAGTATCGGGGATGAGTTAAGCTTTAAAAAAGAGATTGGTTTTCAGAGAGTGTCTAAAGAGTTGAAGGCTGTGGGAAAGCGTAATTGGACTGGTACGGAATTCTATAAAAGAGTATCAGCATGGGAGAAGTCTTGTAGGTGGTTACCAGAGACGAGGAGGGAGAGTATTTTGATATGAGATTTGAGATCTATGATGGGGTGGTATTATTGAGGGCTTTGCAAGTAAGGGTCAGTAATTTCAATTGGATTCTGGAGGACACACTGAGCCAGTGCAAAGTATTAATGATACATATACAATATATATATATATATATATATATATATATATATATATATATCTATATCTGTTTAATTTGTGGCTTAATAGAGAAGAAACAAAGAAGTTTCTATATGACAAGATATACGGTTTATTTATTTTAAATATGTTTTAAAACATAAGCTATATCTTCCATTTGGGTTTTGTATTGTTTTTTTTCTCTTCCACTGCCCGTGCGCACTAACTTTACCAGAACTGTAGGTATGAATCATGGATGAGCGCTTGCACTCACAATGTGTTATACATTAATTATGTGCTTCAGTGACATCTAAAATCCTTACCACTACAAGGTCCTGTTTCATTGCAGCAAAGTTTTCCTCATTATTTTTCAGCTTCGCTGTTGTAAAGTCATTAACCATCAAGGAATTCTCCTCCTCCAATCCAAAAACAATTAAAAAAAAAATGAGAACACGTGCTAAAATACTATTAATAACTACTTTTTTAAAATAGGTACATTAACTGTCATAGCAATTCATATACCTGGTCAGCTATATGACATGGGTTAAATCCTCCAACCCACCCAAGTACCCCACCCACTTCCTAAAGGCAAGAGCCAGCTCACACTACGAATCTTGGTACTGGAAGGCCCATCTATAAGACTATTCACGGCTTGTAATGCATTGGTTTACCAGCACAATTTAGCGCAGTCCGGCTGTTGTTTTAGCTAACAGGTTGTAGGCAGGAGGGAGAAGTCAGGGAACCTCAAAATTTGCAATTTTGCTATACCTTGAGAGCATCTTTCATTGCTTGATTAGGAGGTTAACAAAACTAATCCTCCACTATACATACACACACACACACACACTTGTTTTTATTGCATCGTGGGGAGCCATGTCTGGAACATTGCATATAGGGACACCCTTTCCTAATGCTCTGTCAACAGAACAATCATAGGGGTATGTGTAGGAGTGGTTTGTCACCAGAGTTACCACATGAGATTTGCACTTTGACTTTGCATAAAGTACTGACACGGACTGCAAGATGGGGAAAGTGTCATGTATTTTGACTATCAGGACATCCACATTCCCGCATACATAAATTAATAAATAATAACAAAGGTAAGGAACGTTTTGTGTATTATAGCCATCTGAGGACATCCGCATGCCCGCTTACACCGATACCTAGCCATGGAGGTTACAGCCCTGTTCAACCACTGCGCATCATTTCAACAATTTTAATCCCTCTGTAAAGCTGTTATGCAGTTCTTTGTGTAGAATTTCACCAGTTCCGATCTTTTAGAATGGATGGTTTAGCCATGAGATATATAAATATAAGAATATGGTACTGGGTGTACAAGGTGTTGTTTAATTCAATGGTTGAAACAAGAAATAAGCAAGTTCTGCCACGAATAATATAAAAATCACAAAATATAATATAATATCCTGTAGTAATATCGTTAATAAACTGCAAGGAATGCTTGCAATTATGCTTGCAGATGTAGTAAGTTACAGGTAGGAATCTGGATAGTCCAAAAATGTCAAATCAAGTTAATGTCAATAAGCATACAGTATAAGTAGTCAAAAGAGTTAATGATTAGTTTGTTATGCTTGCAGGTCTGTCCAGGCGAGAAATGATTCATGAAATTGCAAATATGGCAAAGTACATGGTATTGTCTATTTGACTCACATTTAGGTGAAAGTGTGGTCTTGCCAGGCTCGAGTGTACTGCTCCTGCAGTCCGGGTGTTCTTTTTTCCTCCCCTAGTGGCGAGTGGATGATTTAGTTTGTAGTCCCGTAGTAAGATGCAGTTGTGAGGTGGCGCATGCGCACTCCATTCATCTAGACGCTGGCTGTAAGAATGCTGATGTTCCGATCAGTGTTTGCAGAGCCGATAGAGAAACTAGCATGCTACTAATGAGTAGGTCCGAGCCCAGCAAAAGTGCGGATGTTGACGATGTATGGCACCTTTGTTATGAATGGAATAAAGTCATAAATAAAGGTATAAACCCAACGCATTTCACCTGTGGTATAGAACAGTGGGCTTCCTCAGGGATTTGTAAGTGCATACTGGTAGTCATGGCCAGTATTCATAGGTTTCAGCCGCTGTTTCCAGATGTTGGTAATTAGGATAATTGAAGTAAGGCAGCTGATGCCAGATGGGTTGTATTCATAGGTTACAAGTGGAGATTTGATGTCACAGTCGGAATGCAATTGGAATGCAATTAAGTCTCCTATTGTCAGGTCCAATAATGTACAAATGATAAACAATGAATAATATTTTGAGATGATATTACATGGCATTAAGTGATAAGCATATTTTACATGGTCATGTGAAGAGCTGGGTATTCCAGAGTAATGTGTATCCAAACAATGGTATGATAGCAGATGGTGATGTGTGATGTTTTATGTTTTTAGGGAGTATCCTAAATCAAAATCTACATGGAGTCCCCTAGGGGTCAGGGTTTTGAGATTATAAATCCACCTGGCCTCCTGCTTCGAAATGAGTGCAATAAAGTATCCCCCTCTCCATGGTTTATGTACTTTGCAGATTCCCAAAAATTTGAAAGAAGACGGGTTGTAGTCAGGGCAATTAAGAAAGTGATCAGACACACTGTGGCTATCTGATTTATTTCATAGGTGCTCTGATATTCGTATATGTAATTTGCTGATTGTGCGTCCGACATATTGTTGCCCACACGGGCATTCTAGAAAATACACGACTCCCGTAGTATCACGTTATTTTGCCCCTGATCTTGTGGGATTCTCCTTTGGTATTTGAGTTTAATTTCATTATGGGTTTTGTTCCACTTTGGTTTGTGAGTTTGCATGCTTGGCATCTAGTACAAAAATAGAAGCCCTCACTATTTTCTTTTAACCAGGTTTCTTGTTGGCTCTTTTTGTCTATGGGAATACAGCATTTCACAAGTTTGGTATTGAGGGAATCTGATTTCCTATATACCATTTTAGGTTTGTTGGGCAGGATGTCCTTAAAAGCATCATCCATTAATAATATACTCCAATGTTTTGGCTGTATTTGATAATGAAAGTGGATTCCAAATGGTCTTTAGTATCCTTTTTGTTTTTAGGTGCAAGGAGAGTTTCTCTGTCCATCTTCCTGACCTCCTCATACACTTTATCTATTATTCTTTTATCATAGTCTTTTTCTATGAATCTTTCCCTCAAAGTATTGGACTGTCCATCATATAGTGTGAGGTTGGTGCAATTACATAAAATCCAAGTGAATTGCCCCTTGGAATACTGGTAAGCCATCTATTCAGATGATTACTTGAGGCTGGGATAAAGGAATTGCAGTCTACTGTTTTGAGAAATGTTTTTGTCTGGATCTGGTTCCCTATAATAGAAATGTCTAGGTCTAGAAATTCAACCTTTTCTTCACTGATCTGGGCAGTGAATTTGAGATTGAGGTTGTTGGTGTTAAGATAATTCAAGAAATCCAGAAGTGTCTCCCTGGTCCCGTTCCATAGATATAACACATCATTTATGTACCGGAACCAGCCCAGAGTGAATGGTGTATATGGGTTGTTCTGCAATATGGAGTTGTTCTCCCAATGGGCCATGAACTGGGCGCGTATTTCGCACCCATAGCAGTCCTGCGAACCTGCTCATAGTATTCCCCATTGAACCAAAAATAGTTGTGGTGTAGTATGAACTCAATTCCTTCCATTATAAATTGGATCTGCTCAGTAGGGATGTTTGTTTCTGTGGTGAGCATGTGTTGTATATGATTGCAACCTACCTGGTGGTCAATAATGGTATAAAGTGAGCAGACATCACATGTCATCAGTATATATCCTGGACAACACTTAATGTTCTCTAAGATCTGTAATACATGCCCAGTATCTCTGAGGTAGTTTTTTTGTCGAGTGACCACAGGTTGGAGAAAGGAGAATGGTGAGGGATTGGATGCCCTATACAATTCATAGGTTACGAGTGGAGATTTGATGTCACAGTCGGAATGCAATTGGAATGCAATTAATTCTCATATTGTCAGGTCTAATAATGTACAGATAATAAAAAATGAATAATATTTTTAGATGATATTACATGGCATTAAGTGTTAAGCATATTTTACATGGTCATGTGAAGCGCTAGCTGTTCCAGAGTAATGTGCAACCAAACAATGGATTTGTATGATAGCAGATGGGGATGTGTGAAGTTTTATGTTTTTAGGGAGTATCCTAAATCAAAATCTACATGGAGTCCCCTAGGGGTCAGGGTTTTGAGATTATAAATCCACCTAGCCTCCTCCTTCGAAATGAGTACAATAAAGTCTCCCCCTCTCCATGGTTTATGTACTTTGCAGATTCCCAAAAAATTGAGAGAAGATGGGTTGTTGTCAGGGCACTTAAGAAAGTGATCAGACACACTGTGGCTTTCTGATTTATTTCTGATATTTCGTAGGTGCTCTGATATTCGTATAGGTAATTTGCGGATTGTGCCTCCAACATATTGTTACCTACAGCGGCATTCTAGCAAATACAGGTAGCTTTTTTTTGTAGAGTGACCACAGGTTGGAAAAAGTTATCAATGTAGCTGGAAAGGTGAGTGGTGAGGGATTGAATGCCCGATATAATCGGTCATCCTGGAGGATTGTTGAGTGATTTGTGAATCTTAGGTAGGCAGTAAATGACTGATAGTCTCTGATTTTGGATGCATAAGTATTGATATTCCGTGTTGGTGAGTATACTCTGTTTGAGTGCTCTGTTGAGAAGTATTGTGACCTCGTCGTTGTAGGCTATGGTTGGATCACCAGATAAAAGTTTATATGTGGAAAGATCTCTAAGCTGGTTTTCTCATTCTTTCAAATAAGTGGTGTTATCAAATATGGTGATCCCAGCTCCCTTTTTAGCTGGTTTTATAATGATGTTTTTATTGGACTGTAAATCTTTTAGGGCTTCTCTCTCAGACTTGGGTATGTAAAAGGTAGACTTGTTTTTTAGAGGCGTATGTCTGAACCGGGGGCTTTCGCTATTATTGGCCACCATTTCGCCATTAATCCCACTCATACTTGTCTCAGTATTTGGCGTAATTTTAATGTTTGGAAAGAACTTCTTTAAGGTTCCTTTTCTAATGAACTTGTGGAGATCTATGTATGTCTCAAACTTGTTTAGTTGCATGGTTGGTGCAAATTCGAGACCCCTGTTTAGAAGCCCTATTTGTGGTTTTGTTAGTTCCTGACTGCTCAGGTTAAATATCCCCTTTGGTTCAGTCTGTTTGTTTATTTCTTTAGCTCAATTTGGGCCTTGCCCCTTGCTACTCTATATCCCTTGCATCCTCCCCATTTCCTCTTGTGATGCTGGTCTTCCTTTTCTTTTTCTGGCACTCGCTGGGCTCGGGGTTATTTGGGTAGTTCCCTGGGCCAATTCTAAAAAATGGTCCATGCAACTATCTGCATCGAGTTCTTCAATTCTGAGTGGATCCTGGGGTCGACCTATATGTTTTAATTTGTTAAATAAAGTGGATTGATCTTGAGATTGTAGATGGTGTGCGTCTCTTGATCCTCTATTATATCCGTCTTTGGCAGCTAGACTGTAAACACACCCTCTATTTGTACCAACACACCCAGGAGGAACACTCACACTAATAGGCTAAAATAACCAAGGTCTCCACTGATAAAGAAACCCCCTGGGGCAATTGATAGAAATAGGGTCTATAAACCATTGGACCGTCGAGACCTAGGACCCACATATAGACCCACTGCACGCCTGTCACGATCCGCCTGGCAGCTCCTACCCTTTGGACTTTATTATTTGTATTTGTTCTTTTTATGTGTTTGCAGCAGTACCTCTGATGTCCAGAGGTGCTGCTATTGTGCATTTCTTGTGCTTTAAGGGTTAACCTTTCTGTTCTCTAATTATTTCATGCACCTGGGTGTGGTCTCCCTTTATATACCTGTCACTCCCAGCACACATAGCTGGTTATTGATGTCATATCCTGTGGTTACACCCTGTGATTCTTTCTCCTGCATTGTTCCTGTGATTATACTGCATTAGGATCTCATCATTCATTCTACTGATCTGTTTCATATATGAACCTGGGACTTACCTGTGCATTTCCCTGTATATGCTGCCTGGAATCTTCCCTCACCTTCCATTTACCTGCAACTGCTGAATATCTGGTATTTCTGGAAACTTATGATTTCATCACCTGTTTATATTTGCCAGGAATAAACATCGTTTGTTTTTTCACCTATTCATGGCTCCTTAGCGGTATTTCTACGTTGTTTTGTGACAACGCCCTTCTAAACAGGGGTCTCAAATTTGCACCAACCATGCAACTAAACAAGTTCAAGACATGCATAGATCTCCACAAGTTCATTAGAAAGGGAACAGTACTTGGGTTTAGGGGGAAGAGAGGGGGTCATTAACTGTGGAGGTGGGGGAACGAAATGGGGACCTTAACTGTGGAGGGGGGGATGTTCACTGTGAATGCGGGGAGGGGAGAGGGGGACATTTACTGTGATTGGGGGTGAGAGTGGAACATTTATTTGGGGGGAGGGGAACATTTACTGTGATGAGGGATGTATGGCAAAGAGGGAGGGGAGCACATGTATGGGGTGGGGGACCCTGCCAGATTAATTAGTACTGCGCCCCACAGTTTCTGATTGCAACCCTGAGTGAGACCGACCTACTGTGGGGTTGCCTGTCTGAATGCTTTCCATTCAAATTGCGACAGAAAGTCAGTGATGGTGTTCCTTAAATCTGGCATGTGCTTGGCTTTGAACATGGTGTTTGATTTTAAGCATGCACTAGCTTGATGGCCAGTGGTGACAATGTTATTTGATTATCGATAGCCTGGGACATAAGTTGTTGCACTAGAAAATATTGTGTTTGTTAGCAAGCTTGTTTTCCACAGATCATCAAAGGCTACTAGGATGGGGAAAAGCATGCTGAGCACAAAGTTTTTTTTGTAAGGCCCTGCTCTATCCACTTCACTGCAAAAGGGTAGCACACCATTCACCTTCTAGGTATTTGCTGAAACTCTGTGCCCCCACTGTGTCTGTGAAGAGCTGCAACGCACAGCTGGATGTAACCAGCACAGGCCATAATGCTCTAGGAATGCTAGCCATACTCAAATGTCCCCTCCCTACTCTTTGGACAGCTTTAAGTAGTTGTATTGTTTTAGGATATCAGACATAGCCATATGTATTTTTCTGCAGAAAATGCTCCTCATTGGAATGCCCCTGCAAGTAAATCTAAAAAGCCCCATCTGGTACTGCGAGTCTTTTAGGGTTGCTTGCCCTCATCTGAAGCCTTTTTGGGAGACTCCCTGTTCCCCCAGTAGTTCTGACGTTGGTAACAACCTTAAACTGTCCTAATGTGCACAATGGAGCCTGTATTTATTCACCCGTCCTTTGACAGCAATAGCGCAACACCAAATGCACAGCCAAATTGTATACCCCACATCACCCCTGGAGGCTACCAAGGGCCACATTTGCTCAGAAGAGCTCTCCTCTCTGCTCTTTTCAGGGCAGAGCAGGGGAACTGGGAGGTTACAGTGGCATTCTGGGCCCCTACCCAAATTGCAGTCATTTGCTGTAGAGGGAACATTGGTCATCAGAGTGTGTGATTCTTCATTGTATACTGGTCACCAGATGATGGAACTTTGCATAGTACAATGGTGACCAGATGGTAGGGATCTGCCTAGTATACTGGTGACCAGATATTGGGGCTCTGTTTAGTATACTGGTGACCAGATATTGGGGCTCTGTTTAGTATACTGGTGACCAGATGGTGAGGCTCTGCATGGTGTCTTGGTCACAAGACAATGGGGATTTGCCCAGTATAATGCTAATAGCAGATGATGGTCTTATAGCCTATACTGTTTTGATGGCACAATGTTGTATTAAACTAACAATCACTTTTATTTGTGTGTAAAAACATACCCACTTCCCTAAAGTCACACCCATTGAGGAATCACATGACAGGCCTGCCATCATTTTCAGCTCCAGCCCTTAGTCTGGAACTGAAGGGGTTAACTGAAGACGTTTTTAGTTGATTAAACAATTCTTGATATATTATTGAAAATTAACTTGTACATTTTCTTCACCCTAATAATATGTTGTTTAGTTGTGGGCAACATCCAGCCTAGATAACCAGATCTTTGAGATTAATCTGCTTTTGGCTACCAGTCATACACCAGAGGCTGCCTAAGGGAGTGACACATATAAACCCAACTGTCCCATCACCCATGATCACCGCAGCTATTTAACCATTGTGTACTCATGTGAACGCATTTCCCCTGCTACCATTATGACCTGTCCTTTAGTGACCCACTACTCTGGCCATAACTGATTGCATTTATCTCCGTGCCAGTATGTTGCAGCCCCAGTGGTGACCAAAATCCTAGACTGTTTCCACTAAGATGAACATATATCTATAGTTATGTTATGAAAGCTTTGCCTATTTGTGGTCAGAGATGGGAATGTGAAGGCTTAAAATTAAAAAAAATGCTACTTCAAAATTCTGTGCTGCCATTGGGGACAGAAAGTCTTCACCTCAGTCAGTGTTAGCCTCTGTATCAATCTAGCATCACACGTTTGAAACAGAAAGGCTAGCTAATACCGTCATTCCCACCAGCTGCAACTTGCAAACTCATGTCATATCTTACCTTCCAAAACTTGCAATAAAGCAATAGAGAACAGTCCATCACACGAAAACCCACCAACCATCCCTCAACACGTATACTGCGTGTATGCAAAATACACAACAGCCGCTGAATTATTGCAATTAGCCTTATCAGTTCTTATGGTACTCCTTATGGCGGACAAATCCCTGAAATGTAAGTCCCTCTTTAACTGGATGCCATCATTGTGAGTGCCCTGTCTACTGGAGGTGTGGAAGGGAAAGGAAAAAGAGAAAGGCGAGGCCTCATTCTTGGGTGGCTGTGGGAATCCCCGACTCCCTGTGTGTAGTGGTTCTATTGGTCCCCCCTCAAGTGCACCCTTGGCAGAAATTAGAAAAAATGTGGTATATGGTGTCTCTGTTAATATTTACCAACTGTGTGGCTGATGCCCCAGAGATGAGGCTCGTCTTATGTGTCTGCTGTGTTGCTGGTGATCTAGCGATGCTCCCCTGGAGCTCCATGATGATAGCTATGAACATGCTGGTCCAGTGTTGCTTACATTGTGGTGTAAGTGACATCACGCTGTCCTGTGGAAGTGACCTTATGCCTCTGTTCCTCCTTGCTGGGAAGCACCGCCGTCGCTGCTTTCTGACTTGATGAGTGAATCCAGGCCTGAAAATGAAAGTTGTAACTACCGGAACAATAAAGAATTTTTTTCTTCACCAGGGGCCAAAAAAAGAAAAACAAAGCGCATAATAAAGGTATGGGCAAAAAGTACAATTAGAAATGATAAAGGCAAAAGAGATATAAGGCTACAGCAAGAAAAGAAGCCACTTGAGAAAACACAGCAGTAATAAAACAGCGATCTAGTAGTGCAAGGGTTACTCACATCCCTTTCCAAACTTCCAGCTAGAAATGGAATTGCGGCCTTCACCCTGCCTCATGTCTTTTACGTCTGACTAGCCTAGCCCACCTCCTGCCATGCCCACTGTGATGCCACTGGTCCCTAGACTTACAAGGTGTGAAAGTGAGGACAGATGCAGCTGCATGTCCCCCTTTCCTTCCCAGTGATCATGTCTTATATCTGTCTCCGGCGCCATTCAGCACCTTCACCCCCTCTTCTCATTACCATTTTCTCATGATTTTGTAAATGTTAAAATCATGTAATTGTTATAGTGCCCTGTTGCCCTGTATACATCACTTAAGAGCAGCAGAATATGCTTGTGCTTTATTAATAATTAGCAATGCTGCAATAACCCCTCGGGAGTAATAGAGATCAACAAAAGTTAGCTAGACAATGCCTAATGTCTGAAGTTTATTTTTTCTTATTTAAAAGAAAAATATTTGTTTATTAATTATTTTTGTTTATTTATCGAGTAAAAAACAAAACTAAAATTAACTTTGTTTAGAAAAACCAAATATTTATTTTATTTCTTTTGTATAAGTTTGAGGAACAATAATTAAAATAAGTAGCATATTAACTCCCCTCTCTTATAGGATGTTGCACATGTGCCCCCAGTCAATGCAGGCAAGATGACTAGGATACAAGGTGACAGTAGAGGAGATGAGGTACGGGCCCTGCTATGGCCTGTGTTTGCGAACAGTCACGTCTTCGGATAGGCAAGAGCACCAGTACTGGCTATAGCAGGCTCACGATGGGCCTGTTTATTGAAATCGAGGAAGAAAACCCCATAAACTGAGGGCAATCAGAGAGAAAGAGAGACTAGCAAGGGAGATCCCGACACTTAGGGATATCCCAGTAACAACAACATCAGTTATTGGCACGTCAGGGAAAAGGCAGTGATGAAGATGGAAAGCCCTTGTATCAGGTATTCCAATGGAAATAACCCCCATACCAGAAGGGGGAATCACACCGTGGTACAGCATGACTACTAAGGAGACCGGCTAGAATAGGGGATGGAGATTGCATGGCTGAAGCATCCCTGGATTGAGAGGATGGGCCGGGCACCCAGCATTATTCGCACTGTGCCATGCTATTTCCAAATCCAAGTCTTAAACTGTGTATTCGGGAGCGGGCCCTCTGGTCTTACTTTCCCATAACCACCATCTAGCCGAGGTAAAATGACCGCATATGGTTTCAGACCAGGCCACCATGAGGACCATCACATTTTCTTTTACGCTTTACCACCAGTTCTACATTCTCGGTTTTAGCTTCGTTAACTTTGTATCATAAGTTCAGCAATTTCACTCATATGAATAAGTTTTTCCTTGGTATGCTTAATTGAACATAGCATGATTGACAAAGTGATATGTTTATAGAGCAAATAAAGCCATTGTTGGACAAGAATATATACCAAAATATATCTAAATAACTTTACCCAGCATACTGTCTGTTTTTTATATTTTTATAAAATATACATTGCTTAGTAAGGTGATGCTTCTCTGCCGTGCATAACTTTGAGAAGGCATTCACTCAAAATGTGACATTTGAAATGCCTCAGTATCTTAAAATACTGAGATTAATCAATATAAGAAGACTTCATATACTAAGGCATTAACAGAGAAGTTACAACAAGTAATCACTAGGGATGAGCGCACTCGGATATATGAAATCCGAGCCCACCCGAACGTTGCCGATCCGAGTCGGATCCGAGACAGATCCGGGTATTGGCGCCAAATTCAAATCTGAAACTGAGGCTCTGACTCATAATCCCGTTGTCGGATCTCGCGATACTCGGATCCTATAAATTCCCCGCTAGTCGCCGCCATCTTCACTCGGGCATTGATCAGGGTAGAGGGAGGGTGTGTTAGGTGGTCCTCTGTCCTGGTAGATCTCGTGCTGTGCTGTTTAGTTCTGTGCTGTTCTGTGCTGTTCTGTGCTGTTCTGTGCTGTGCTGTGCTGTGCTGTGCTGTGCTGTGTTCTGCAGTATCAGTCCAGTGGTGCTGTGTGCTGTGCTCTGTCCTTCTGAGGTCAGTGGTGCTGCTGGGTCCTGTGCTGTGTCCTGTTCAGTCCAGTGGTGCTGTGTCCTGTGCTCTGTGCTTCTAAGGGCATAGTTATTTCCCCAATATTCCCCTGTGTTTAAAAAAATAAAAAAAAGTTATTTAAAAAAATACCAAAAACTAATTTAATTTTTTTTAATTACCACAAAATTTGCACAACCAATCCTGCAGTATAAGCCCATTGGTACTGCAATATTACCAAGTTCACACATTCAGCAGTAAAAGTCCAGTGGTACTGCAATATTACAAAGTTCACACATTCTGCAGTATCAGTCCAGTGGTGCTGTGTCCTGTGCTCTGTCCTGCTGAGTTCCGTAGTGCTGCTGGGTCCTGTGCCGTGTCCTGTTCAGTCCAGTGGTGCTGTGTCCTGTGCTCTGTGCTTCTAAGGGCATAGTTATTTCCCCATTATTCCCAAGTTTGTAAAAAATAAAAAAAAAGTAAAAAAAAATTAAAAATTAAAAAAAATATATATAATTATAACCAAATTTGCAAAACCAATCCAGCAGTATAAGTCCATTGGTACTGCAATATTACAAAGTTCACACATTCTGCAGTATCTTGTGCTACATATAATGGAGACCAAAAATTTGGAGGATAAAGTAGGGAAAGATCAAGACCCACTTCCTCCTAATGCTGAAGCTGCTGCCACTAGTCATGACATAGACGATGAAATGCCATCAACGTCGTCTGGCAAGCACGATGCCCAATCTCCTAGTACAGGGCATGTAAAATCCAAAAAGCCCAAGTTCTCAAAAAACAGCAAAAAAAGAAACTTAAAATCATCTGAGGAGAAACGTAAAGTTTGCAATATGCCAATTACGACAAGTAGTGGCAAGGAACGGCTTAGGCCCTGTCCCGTGTTCATGACTAGTGGTCCAGCTTCACCCAAGGATCTAAGCCCTCCTCCCCCCCCCTACAAAAAATTTAAGAGAGTTATGCTGTCAGCAACAACAACAAAACAGCAAAGAACTCTGCCTTCTAAACAGATGACATCACAAATCCCCAAGGCGAGTCCAAGGGTGTTGTTGGTTGTGAACCCTGACCTTCCCATCACTGTACGGGAAGAGGTGACTCCATCCAGCATTTGCAGCACGCCCTCTGCATATGCTGGAAGGATCACCCACAGTCCAGTTACAGATTTGGCTAATGAAGGTGTGAATGTTGTACACTGGGAGGAGGATATTGATGTAGCTGGCGCTGAGGAGGATGTTGATGATTATGATGCAGACAGATACCAAATTGCATTTCTCAATTTCTATTTATATTCTAGATTATATAACGGCTGAAAAGTTTTCTGTTTTACTCCTAGTGGAGAGGGGATCTGATGCAGACAGATACCAAACTGCCTTTGTCCATTTCTTTGTATATTTGAATTGCTAGTTCTACAGTCTATGCAGGCTGCTTTATTTATATTCAACTACAAGTGTAGGGCGGGGGGGGGGGGCATAGATAGCCACCAAAGTAACGTGGTCCATTTAATTTCACTTTCTAGCTCCACAGTCTGTGCAGCCTGCTTTTTTTTATCTTCAAAGTATTTATATTTACAAGCCTTGCAATCTAAATTAACTAGAGGTAGTGACGTGGTAGAACTCCAAAAGGCAGTTTGGAAGCCCCTGTACAAACTGGCTCTATTTTTTAACTGAGTTGTCCCCCCTCCAGTGTGTACTCGGAAAGAGTTTTTAGTGCAGCGGGGAACCTGGTCAGTGAGCGGCGAAGGAGGTTGCTTCCTCACAACGTTGAAAAAATGATGTTTATAAAAATGAATAATCAATTCCTCAATGAAGTACAGCACTGCCCTCCAGACAGTACAGAGGGACTGTGGTTGTGGAGTCCAGCGGGGACGAATTGATAATGTGTGAGGAGGAGGAAGTACACACTGTAGGGGGAGAGGAATCAGAGGTTGAGGATAAGGATGACATCTTTCCTCAGTAGAGCCTGTTTAGTTTGTACAGGGAGAGATGAATTATTTTATTGGTGTGGGGGCCCAAACAAACCAATCATTTCAGCCACAGTTGTTTGGTAGGCCCTGTCGCTGAAATGATTGGTTTGTTAAAGTGTGCATGTCCTATTTCAACAACATAAGGGTGGGTGGGAGGGCCCAAGGACAATTCCATCTTGCAACTTTTTTTTTGGCATTATGTGACCATTCAACAGTCGTTTGCCATGTTCAAAAAGTAAAAGAAAATGCCAAGAAATTCAATAAATTAAATCAAAAGTTAAATGCCCTGTCATTATTTAAAACAAGAGGTTTTGACGTGCTAGAATTAGTGTAGTGTTAAGATGTTATAAACACTACACTTGGAAATTGGAGGAGGTAATGTGGCCCCGGTATCAAATTGGGTACCGGGGCCACCCCACTACGCAGTCCAGATACTTGTTTGGTGGAATTCAGACCAGTTGAGGGTGTATTTATTTTATTGTGGCCCCGGTATCAAAATGGGTACCGGGGCCACGCCACTACGCAGTCCAGATACTTGTTTGGTGGAATTCTGACACGTGGAGGGTTTTTCAATTATATTGTGGCCTCGGTACCAAATTGTGTACCGGGGCCACCACACTACGCAGTCAAGATAGATCGATGCGTATCATAGATAAAGTACATTCAGTGGTGTGGGGCAAATTGAAAAATATTCAAAATGCACTGACATTATCAAAAACAAGAGGTTGTCACACGCTAAAACTCCAACATGTATATGATGGAGAGGATGGAGGAGCAGCCGTATGTGTAGTGTAATGCAGACCTGTTGAAGGTTTTTTATATATTTTATTGTGGTGCCCAGTGCCCACTCCTCTACGCAGTCCAGGTACATTTATTGGTGCGAATCATAAAAGTTCAGGGTTTTTAATATATTGTGGTGACCCACTCCTCTACGCAGTCCAGGTACATTTATTGGTGCGATTCATAAAAGTTCAGGGTTTTTAATATATTGTGGTGACCCACTCCTCTACGCAGTCCAGGTACATTTATTGGTGCGATTCATAAAAGTTCAGGGTTTTTAATATATATTGTGGTGACCCACTCCTCTACGCAGTCCAGGTACATTTATTGGTGCGATTCATAAAAGTTCAGGGTTTTTAATATATTGTGGTGACCCACTCCTCTACGCAGTCCAGGTACATTTATTGGTGCGATTCATAAAAGTTCAGGGTTTTTAATATATTGTGGTGACCCACTCCTCTACGCAGTCCAGGTACATTTATTGGTGCGATTCATAAAAGTTCAGGGTTTTTAATATATTGTGGTGACCCACTCCTCTACGCAGTCCAGGTACATTTATTGGTGCGATTCATAAAAGTTCAGGGTTTTTAATATATTGTGGTGACCCACTCCTCTACGCAGTCCAGGTACATTTATTGGTGCGATTCATAAAAGTTCAGGGTTTTTAATATATATTGTGGTGACCCACTCCTCTACGCAGTCCAGGTACATTTATTGGTGCGAATCATACAAGTTGATGGTTTTCTTATTATATATATTGTGGTGACCCACTCCTCTAGGCAGTCCAGGTACATATATTGGTGCGAATCATAAAAGTTCAGGGTTTTTAATATATATTGTGGTGACCCACACCTCTACGCAGTCCAGGTACATTTATTGGTGCGATTCATAAAAGTTCAGGGTTTTTAATATATTGTGGTGACCCACTCCTCTACGCAGTCCAGGTACATTTATTGGTGCGATTCATAAAAGTTCAGGGTTTTTAATATATATTGTGGTGACCCACTCCTCTACGCAGTCCAGGTACATTTATTGGTGCGAATCATACAAGTTGATGGTTTTCTTATTATATATATTGTGGTGACCCACTGCTCTACGCAGTCCAGGTACATTTATTGGTGCGATTCATAAAAGTTCAGGGTTTTTAATATATATTGTGGTGACCCACTCCTCTACGCAGTCCAGGTACATTTATTGGTGCGATTCATAAAAGTTCAGGGTTTTTAATATATTGTGGTGACCCACTCCTCTACGCAGTCCAGGTACATTTATTGGTGCGATTCATAAAAGTTCAGGGTTTTTAATATATTGTGGTGACCCACTCCTCTACGCAGTCCAGAAAGATACCTTGTTGCAACGTTTTGGACTAATAACTATATTGTGAGGTGTTCAGAATACACTGTAAATTAGTGGAAATGCTTGTTATTGAATGTTATTGAGGTTAATAATAGCGTAGGAGTGAAAATAAGCCCAAAAACTTGATTTTTAAACTTTTTATGTTTTTTTCAAAAAAAATCCGAATCCAAAACCTTAAATCCGAACCGAGAGCTTTCGTCAAGTGTTTTGCGAGACAAATCCGAACCCCAAAAATAACGAAAATCCGGATCCAAAACACGAGACCTCAAAAGTCGCCGGTGCACATCCCTAGTAATCACCCCAGATTCCGGGTGGGTCTCCCGGGAGTGTATGGTAGTCTCCCGCATCTGCCCACTTCCTAGTGAAGTGGGCAGAATTAGGTCCAAAATGCGCGATTCCCCAGGAATCCCCGCTGTAAAATGCTGCGTTGACATGATTTTCAGAGCCCCACCCCACCCCCCGCATGCCCACCTCCCCCTGGCAGCCAACTAGAAGAAGTTGGCAAGTATGAACTATAACCTCACCCCAAAATTCCACCAATACACTAGTTGGTCAGTGCTTACAGTTTCAAAGTGCACCTGTCATCTAAACAAATTGGAGGTAGCCATTTGTGGGTTAAACCAACATTCATAAGAATGTGCCCATCAAGTCACTAAGCATCGGAGATGTCACTGATGGCTAATGAATTGATGGTCTATATCCTCATGAATATTGGTTCTGCTCATAAAATGGCTGAATCTACTGTGTCATGTTACCTCAATTTCTAATCTATACCTCGTAATTAAAATTTTTTAACAATGCATGGATTTATTGTTGTAAAGGTAAACATTCTAAAAATAAAAAAACATTTGCCAATATAATCAGGAAATAAAGAGATTAATATAATTAAACATGTTCTGGAACACAATGTGATTTCATAAGAGTTGTCTCCACAATAAAAATGACTATTAATCATAATCTTACCTTGTAACTTCATTAGCAGCACTGTGGTTTTGAGAAATGAATGTCATCTTGTCCATATTTGTAGCTGTTTATTTTTAACCAGGTCAATGTCTGTTGTTTTAAATGAACCCTTTTCTTCCAAACACAGAACACCATGCTGACATCTTATATGGATTTATGACTGTCTGCAGATGAATAAAAAATTAATTGAAGCACAAATAATAAAGTTAAACCTTGTACAAAGTGGAGTATAGTGACAAAGGTTTGCTCTGCATAGCTCTCAAAATTTGACTCACTGTCGATAATGTCATTTTATATTTTATCCATGAAAAAACTGGATCCATCTGCTCTCATAGAAGTAGAATGGTTTATTTAAGGATTTGCTGAAAACAAAAAATTACCATTTTCAATTACCTTTTTCACATTACGGAACCTGCAGCAACAACTTTTTTAAACTATTATAAAATAATAATAATAAAGTGTCAGAGAGAGTGTTCAACAACTTCACCAGTAGGATCCCTCGGGACAATTCATCACTTTGATTTTAGTTTTTCATTTATATGGTAATGTGTATCTTTTTCTTGAATAATATAAACCAACACAAGAAATATTGCACCATATTTTTTACTATCTATTTTAGAATAAACTATTTTTTTTATTTACTCCATGAAAAATGGGGGATTTTAATCCTAGGTGAGTGGTACCACATACATTTAGCCTTACATCCATGTTTACAAATAGAATGCACTATATTTTTTTCCTTTTTTGAGCACAAATCTTTAGGCTATTGATTCATCACTTCAAAACAGAATACAAAGTTATCTTTAAGGTTCCTCACTCAAACCTTAATATGTGAGTTTATTAACACATGGTTATACTAGCAGACTGATATGGACAATGAACTCTGTTGTTTCTTCATTTTGCTTATTTAGATCTTCACTGGCACTGAGAGAAAGAATGTTCTTACACACAAACCGTAACATTTAAATTGGTAAAGTGCATTACATACCATAACCGTTTCATTTCAACGGTACACACTATGGGCCTGATTCATTAAGGAAAGTTAAGCAAAAGTAATTAAGTAAGGGAAAACCATGTTACATTAGTGGGGGGAGGTAAATTTAAAATGTGATGGCAGATTTATATTTGGGGTAGGGCATGTCCTAGAGCAACTTTAAATTTCCGTTACAAATAAGCTATCAAATATTTGTGTGCTACATGAAAAAACAGACCGTATTTCCCTTATGTGCAAAATAATAAACTAATTTGCACCCCTTGCATTGTAACATGGTTTTGTCCAGGAAACTTGAGTAAGAAAACTTACTCATTTTTTTGCTTAGCTTTCCTTAATGAATCAGGCCCTATATTATTCTTTTTTGGGCCCTCGTTTTATTTTATTTTTATTTTGTAACATGGCTCAAGGGATTCACATTTATTCTGCCACAGGAGCATTAGTGAGGTTGGTCACTGATGTTGGATGATAATGCCTGGCACATATTTGGCATTCCAAATGTGTTCAATAGGGTTGAGGTCAGGGCTCTGTGCAGGCCAGTCAAGTGATTCCACACCAAACTTGGGAAACCAATTTTCCATCAACCTTGCTTTGTGCATGTGGACATTGATAATGAGTCAGGAAAGGGACTTCACCAAACTGTTGCCACAAAGTTGGAAGCACACAATTCTCTAGAATGTCATTGTATTCATATTTCCCTTCACTGAAACTAAGGGGCCCAGGCCAAACCGTGAAAAACAGCCCCAGACCATTTTTCCACCTCCAGCAAACTTTTGAGTTGGCCGTACACATTCAGGTAAGAAGTGTTCTGCTGCCATCAACCAATCCCAGATTTATCCATCAGACTGTCAGATGATGAAGCATGACTCGTCACTCAAGAGGCAGGATGGAACTCGGTAGTGAGTGTTATAACCGAAGAAAGATGTTGTTAAAGCACCATGTGCATCAGTTCCCAATGGTCCTGCTCTGTGAGCTTATGTGCTCTACTGCTCTGCGACTGAGCTGCTGTTGCTGCTAGACGTTTCCACTTCACAATAACAGCAATTAAAATTGACCAGGGCAGCTCTAGCAGGGCAGAAATATGACAAACTAACTTGTTATAAAATTGGCATCCTATTACAGTGCCACGTTGAAAGTCACTGAGCTTTTCAGTGCCACCCATTCTACTGCTAATGTTGGACTATAGAGATTACATGGCGGTATATTTGATTTTATGCACTTGTTAGCAATGTGTGTCGCTGAAATGTCCAAACACACTAATTAGAAGGGGTGTCCATATACTCTTGCTCATGTAGTATAACTACACTACTATGTTGGGATTGCTAGCTAGAATGAGTGAGAGACAGATTTTGTTGTTCCCAGATGCCATTACTGCTTTTAAATGGGTTTTTTACCTTTGCATTACTTAATTTTATTGGCAATTATATGCCTGCCTACAACTTTTATTAAACATATTTGGTGAAATTATATTCTATTCAGCCATATGTATGTGTATACATGTATGTACATATATTGTCATGAATATATTTCTTTATTTCCATTGTTCTCAGCTCTATGTTGGATACAACTATATCAGGAAAGCAGCTTTGTGTTGTATCCACGGGCATTAAAAATAAACAACTTTTGTAATCCAAAAAGCACAGAAAGAACACAAGACATCAAGACATAAAGCAATAAGTAAAAAAAAATTTAGTGAAAGTTTTTTTATGCTAAAATAAAATCACCCATGTTTGCATAACCCTTAAACAGGAAGAGTTTTTCCTGCTTTAGAGTGTTTAATTAAAGTCATTTTAGGTTTTCTATTGCTGTCAGTTTCTATTCTTTTCTATTTAGTTTCTTCTCTCTACAGAGGAGGCAGCGTCGGACTGGCCCACCGGGATACCAGTAAAACCACCCGTAGCCCCAGCTGCCTTACAGCCACACCCCCTTTTAAAAAAGGGCAGAGCAGGGAGCTCGCTATCCTCCTCAGTGTCCCCACTGCTTCAAATGTGATCGCAGCTATGATCGCCTATGAAAGAGGACTGGCTGTCAGTGACAGTCAGTCATCTTTCAAATGTGATCGCAGCTGCGATCATGTGACCCGCCCCCTCCCCCTGTCAGCTGATTGATGCTCCTGCCGCCGCTGAAGGAAGGAGTAGAGAGGCTGCAACTAACAACATATGGGTAAGTAGATTTTAACCAGTTGTTTATATTTTTTGTGCTATCTATCTATCTATCTATATATCTATCTATATATATATATATATATATATATATATAATATAATGTGTGTATGAATTGGGGGCACTATTGCATATGGAATATGTGATTTGGGGGGCACTATTGTGGGCATTATATCAATTGGGGATACTATAGAATGGCATATGTGAATTTTGGGTATTACTGTGTGGCATAACATTGGGGCACAACATTGTTTTGGGTCACTACTGTGAGGCATGACGTTGTTTGGGGGCACTACTGTGTGGCATAACGTTGTTTGGGGCACTACTATGTGGCATAGGGGGGCTGCCTATCTATACTAAACTATAGTGAGGGGGGCTGCACAGAGAACACTGTAGGGAGGGGGTGATTGGATCTTTAATTTAATGCTGAGGTGGTTTGGATCTATAATTGAATGTGGGGCTGATTGTGGGGAAGAGGGCTATCTATTAAATGTGAATATTAATTATTTAATGCTGGGAATGGTCGTGGGAAATGGAGGCATTAAACATAAATGCTATTCATTTATTGCTGGGGCTGTTTGGAGGGAGGGTAATATGTGAGCACTATTACTTTAACGTTGAGGCTGAAGAGAGGTCTAATTATTAAATGTGGGTGCTGTTGATTTAATGGCGGGGATGGTTGGCATTTCTAAATGTACCCATTATTTTTTAAAAATAGGGCCCTTAACTTTCCAGGATCCAGACAAGCCACAACTAAGAAAACCAGCATCCACAGGTGGTAAAAGTGACAAAAACAGGTAGGATAGTCTGTCAAATGTTCTGAGTCTAGCGCAGACTTGACTAACCTGTGGCACTCCAGATGTTTGTGAAACTACAAGTCCCAGCATACCCTTCCAGCAATAAGCTGCTATTTATTGGCAATGCATGCTGGGGCTTGTAGTTTCACAACACCTGGAGTGCCACAGGTTAGCCATGCCTGGTCTAGTGGGACAATCCCAATTTTTGGTGACTGTTCTGCCCAATCTAGGGGTCAGGTCAAGACTGTGTACTCTTTATATACACAGTGCATTCTTTACATACTACACTATGGTGCTAGCTGTCCTTCGTGGGCTGACCACTCCCCCTCTAGTGTCTGGTCTCACCTCTATGATGGCTGGCCACACCCCCTCTGGTGGGCCCCTAGCTGTGCAGTCCCCCGGTGGGCCCTTCATGCCCCAGTCCGACACTGAGAGGAGGTAATAATTAGCTGCCCCATTTCCTATATTGGGAATCAATTATTACACCAAACTTAAACACAGATATTGCCACTATAATACTCGAGTGTACCAAGTTTTCACAGATCACAGATTCACAGACAGTTGTCGAGATATAACGTGTGGCTTAGTGTTCTGAAGGTGTCCTATATCCTATATCCATGTGAGTGCAATTACCCATACATTATCAGAAGGAGGAAAACATACTGCACCATTTTTATTTTTTTTGTACTTGTTAAAGTTTAATTTGAGACCCAACATGTGAATATGTTACACCACTGGGTCACTACTATGATATTAACTTTTCATACACAGAAGAGTTTTACGTTTGCATGTGCACAATGTGTTGCAGTGTAATCACATTTGTTTCAATTTGTATTATTGTTGTAACTATTTTTATTTCTTGTTTTTGTCTTATTTACAATTCAATATTTTTGAGATGCTACGTAAATAAAACCATGTAAAGAAAAATGTAAAGAAAACCAACAGTTTATAAACAGGATCAAAAGCTGTTTCAATTCACTTGTGGTTTCGGCATATGACATACTTTTACAAGGTCTTTTAAGGCCATCAAGTTCTTTATTATTTTTCTGGACACTTTTCCTTTATATTTGGACTTTACACATATATACATTTTTGATCTGGATTTGGTGTCTGAATAATTGGTACAAACTGGTTCTTATTGGGTCCTTATCCCAGTATTGTGATTGCACCATTGTTTATTTCAATTTTATATGAAATCATTCTTTTGTAAGTATACAATGGAGAAAATATCACACACATGCTTTAATTGTTTGAGCATTTTTGAAAGAAATGACAGCAGCAATTTGGATGTGTCCAAAGGACTCAATAAGAAAGCTCTCCAATTAAAATACATTATGGGGTCTATGGATTAATGTAATGCTGTCCCAGTAAATATGCATCGCTGCAAATCGTGGTGATGCATATTTAAGCTCTGCTGAAATGCAGTGACCCCTCTGGTGCCAACTGCTTTTCCTATTTACCAGCAGCCTAGCGCTGCCAGTGAAAGGAGGAGGTGCTAAGTGCATGCGTACTTCCACAGTGAAGGATTCAGCAAAGCCAGAGGTGCTTCAACTGGGTCCCATAGAAAAGGACAGGTAACGCCATACATTACTGCAAAATGCAATGTTTTTCAAAGCTTGATGCATTGCAGACCTTCGCTGTCCCCATATTAATCTATGGGGACTACGTAAAGAAAAACTAAGTGGGTTATAGCAGGAGAAATCTTTGTCTTTGATTTCTCCTGCCAAAAACCTTTGATACATTTTGCGATTGCCATCTTACAGAGAAAACTATCGTTTTCTCTATTTTAATGACTATTCACAGTTTAATACATAGACCCCAGTTTTAGTGAAATTGCTTCATTTTTCCATCTAGAATAACAAATATCTATAATCTACATGCCCACACACACACACTATATTAACATACTGCCCACACACACACACACACACACACACTATATTAACATACTGCCCACACACACACACACTATATTAACATACTGCCCACACACACACTATATTAACATACTGCCCACACACACACTATATTAACATACTGCCCACAAACACACACTATATTAACATACTGCCCACACACACACACTATATTAACATACTGCCCACACACACACACACAATATTAACATACTGCCCACACACACACACACTATATTAACATACTGCCCACACACACACTATATTAACATACTGCCCACAAACACACACTATATTAACATACTGCCCACACACACACACTATATTAACATACTGCCCACACACACACACACACACACACACTATATTAACATACTGCCCACACACACACACACACTATATTTTCCATCTAGAATAAAAAATATCTAAAATCTATAAAATGAGACATGAGAGCATTTGAAACTGGAAAATATCCTGTGGGACACCACCCTTAAAGGGGTTGTCCACTTTTAGCTGGCTCCACTTTCATGCATTACATTGTTAGACAAATAAATATTACTATCACTATAATGTGCAATACATAGGAAACACGGTGTCACTTCAAATCAAATGTTATCTACGAATAGGTGTCCTTCCAATAAAAATCTTCTACTGGCCTATGTATATATTAATAAAAATGTGTATGCTTTTAAAGTGCAACTGAGAAGTGTAGTAGTTTGTAGAAGTAATAAAGAAATGTGATCATAAACTCTTAAGACACATCATGAAAGGGAAGGGCAGCTTTTTGCCATCCATATAAAATAAAGAGCCTCGCTAGCTTAGTCAGTGTACACAATATTGCTTTATTCAAGAGAGCCGTATGGATTTACTCGAACGTCAATTCTTGAAATCTCCACCAATCACGGCAGACTGGGCGTGTTCTTACAGCCGATCTCGACCATACAGTGGGCGAGCCTTAAACGGCACAGAACTGTGTCTTGAACAAACAAAACTTTATTAGGTATTGAGCAAGATAGTTAATTCTTAATGTGTCCCTGATCTGCTCCTACTTCTCTTCCGATCCCTGTTGCAGGGAGGGCAGAGGTCAGGGTTGGGAGATACATTATCGGTCTCCACTTATCTAGACCTGTTTAGGAGCAGCAGTCAGCACTGACAGGTGAGGGGGACTGGTGTTATAGTGTGGGCCGAGAAAGTATTGGGGAAGTGTGGTCTTATATATATAATTTAGATGGGACATAATTGTCTAGTTGCTCTCTTATACGATTTATGCCATACGATTCAGTTTTTTTCATTTCTAAACCAAGGCCATCATTTCTAAATGATGATGACAATGATCATGACAATTGTTGCCAGTTCAATAGATAACGCACATGGGTGTCTATTTCTCACACTGGTCTATATTGCAGTAGTTATGAAACTGTTGAACACCACGGGCAGCTCTTTGTTTGTCCCCACTGCCCTTGCTGTTGACATACTTTAGGATTACACTATGCACTACACTGTACACTTTTTTTTTTTTCTACCCAAGCTGCTACACTTCATAGGACCACCATTACCTGGTGTTTTAGATGCTCTGAAAACTAAAAACATACAGAATGCATAGGGCTTTGTATCCATCAACGTTGATTTTCTGCGTTTTAACGTTACTATAAAACGTGAATGGGTCTGAATATGGAATCAATTCTTCCTAATGGCACTATACCCACACATGTTCTTAATAGTGTCTTTGTACAAATGCATCTTGCTCTATCCACATCAGTTTACTACAGGTAAGCTCACTGGTGAACCCTACACTGACCTCCATATACCGTAACATGCTAGTAAAACTGCCTAAAACAAACGCCTGTCAAATGTTAACATATAGAGCGTGATGACAATTGGTGAACAATAAAAATGAAATGACTGGGTTAATGATGCCAATAAGGAGTGTTAATAAGAACAAAGAAAAGATAATCAAAGGTCTAATTGTGAGAGTCAGTGTAATTCCAGTACAGGTTATGTCCTGGATGCAATTTGTTTGAAGTTTCTTTTGCAACTTTTTCCTTCCCTTGGTCCAAGTTGTAACTCACATTTTAGTTAATTTTGTGGTTCAGAGGTCACAAACAACTACAGTATCTCATAAACTTTGGAGTTTTTTTTCCAATGGGTAACATATGGAGTGTTTAACAAATGTCAACACAATTAAGTTTGTTTGCCAGGATCAGAATTTGCTAGATATTTGTTTTTGTTTGCAAAGACATTGTGGAGTTTTTCAATCCAATCACAATATGCCACCAGTATACCTGTACCAATATACCTGTTTAAACCTTTTTGTTTTCTATACAGTAACGTATCCTAAAAACAACCAGGTTTTAGTGTTCCGAAAACATAGGAAAATATATAGTGGTTAGGTCTAGGTGATGCCTTGGCTGAATAAGCAAAATCACAGCAACTATGTAAAATAATAAATATATTTAACTTCGTTATTCAGTCAAGGCATCACCTAGAACTCCCACTTGCCATAAAATTCACCTACAAGCCCTACCTCCCTCACTTATCCCCACACAACATGCCACTCGGACTTCCCCACACAACATGCCACTCGGACCTCCCCACACAACATGCCACTCGGACCTCCCCACATGCCCACCACACAATGGCTAATATAGTAACCTAATTAAATATTTAATTTTACTGTCTGCTACTTGACAGTATTTTAGCAGCTTGCTGATCACAGCGGTGAAAGAATGAACTTCCTGTTTCAGATCAGGGGGTATATTAACTAAATGGCAGGTTTGAAAAAGTGGAGATGTTACCTATAGCAACCAATCAGATTCTAGTTATTTATTTAGTACATTCTACAAAATGACAGCTAGAATCTGATTAGTTGCTAAAGGCAACATCTCCATTTTTTTCAAACTCGCAGTTTAGTAAATATACCCCCAGGTGTCTTTATTGCACATGCATGTACACAGGTCAGCGCATGCATTCAAACATGGTAGCTTAGGGGAAAAGTATCCAGACTGCCAGGGAAGGATCAGAAGTCCCCATTCAGAATTATGAAGACTGTGGTATCCTGTATAGTTTGCCGTATGCAGAAGATATCACCTGCTTTAGGCTGTTGTTAAACAGCCCTGATACTAAGATTTGCCTAAAGCATGTGGAAATGGATATAAGGCTTGACAAATAGACCCTTTAATTACTTAAGCTTGCTTTGTGGTGTTTGATTCCCTAAATGACATGCCAGTGTAGCAGATTTTGGCTCTGTGTCACTCTAGAATGTAAGCTCTCGCAGGCAGGGCCATGTCTACCTATGGTCCCATGTCTGTCTACTATCTATCTGACTCCCTCGTTCGTCCTGCCACGTCTTTTGCTGCACTCCGTGTGAGTCCCCACAGGATTACTCACACTCATCTGTGCTACTTATATGTATTACCTCATCTATTTGTTACTTGCTTCTGTATCCGGGTCTG